>NC_135087.1:735000-742500 GCF_051107435.1 Chaetodon auriga
CTCTGACCTGCCTGAAGGACGGAGAGATCGCCATCCACAACTCCGACGGCCAGCAGGCCACCATCCTGAAGGAGGACCTGCCGGGCTTCGTCTTCGAGTCCAACAGAGGAACCAAGCACTCGTTCACGGCGGAGACCTCGCTGGGTGCGTTTTCCCAGCAGCTCCACGACTCTCAACCTGAAAACAAAGAGAGTTTACTCACATTCAGTGTTAGTCCAGCAGAGCTCGGAGCTGTAGTGGAGTTTCATCCACACGCAGGAGTTCAGGAGGTAGAAATGAACAAAAAAAACAAATGATTTTCACTAAACGTCATGAGTCGGTTTGTGAGGTGTCCACAGGAAACGAATCCAGAGTGAAACATGAATCCTGTCAGCTGATTTAAAGAGCTGGTGACATCATCAGTGCCCTTTAACTGGTTATTAAAACACATGTTCACGGTCATCAGCTGACCTGTCAAGAGACGATCATTTGTTGAGACAGACAACCGTTAAAAACCAGTTTCAGACAGTCCAGCGTGTCCCTGCTGCCCATCAGAATACTGACATTGGTCATGTCTCTGGATAAGAATCCAGATTAATGTGGATTCTGTGCGTGTGCAGGCTCAGAGTTTGTGACGGGCTGGACGGGGAAGCGAGGCCGGAAGCTGAAGTCGAAGCTGGAGAAGACGAAGCAGAAGGTGAAGAGCATGGCGAGGGAGCTGTACGACGATCACTTCAAAGCTGTGGAGAGCATGCCGAGAGGAGTGGTGGTGACGCTGAGGAACATCTCCACGCAGCTGGAGTCCTCCTGGGAGCTGCACACCAACCGACAGGTACACGAACACACAAGCCGCTGCTGGCTTTGACGAGTCGTGCTGTCGGCTTCCATCCTGATCTGAGTTTTCTCTGCTGTTGTGTGTGAACAGTGTATTGAAGGAGAAAACACGTGGAGGGACCTGATGAAAACTGCTCTGGAGAACCTGATCGTAGTTTTGAAGGACGAAAACACGATTTCTCCGTATGAGATGTGCAGCAGTGGCCTGGTCCAAGCTCTGTTCACCGTCCTCAACAACGTGAGCGCTCCTCTGACGGCCGCCGCCAAACATCACGCCTCCAGCTCACAACACGACCGTGTCCTTTTCAGAGATGTAAAGTCACTGACGTCTGTCTGTCTGTCTGTCTGTCTGTCTGTGTGCAGAGTGTCGAACTGGACCTGAAACATGATTGTAAGCCTTTAATGGAGAGGATCAATGTCTTTAAGGCGGCTTTCAGCGAGAATGAAGACGATGAAAGGTAACGGTGACAAACACCAGCTGACATGTTCACATCCTGACCTCCTGCACGCTCACCCAGGTGTTCAGATGTTTACTTCACGAAATGACAGACTGAGAGCCACGCCCACTTCACACAGCGATTGGTCGGCTGTGAGGAGGTGAAGAAATGAGCAGGGCTTCAACTATGAAGCTCACAACTGTTTCTCGCTTTTTGTTTGTGCAGCCGTCTGAAAGCTGCACATTCAAACAATCGTCTTGTCTCACCTGTACTGTGCACGAGTCAAAACACCTGTGTGTGTGTGTGTGTGTGTGTGTGTGTGTGTGTGTGTTCCTGTGAGTGCCGTCACCTGAACTGTGTTTGTGTGTGTCTGCAGCCGACCAGCTGTTGCCTTAATCCGTAAACTGATAGCTGTCCTGGAGTCCATAGAACGTCTACCTCTGCACCTGTACGACACTCCAGGGTCCTCATACAACCTGCAGGTGAGTCGCCGCCTGTCCTCAGTCCAGTCTGTTTCCGCTGATGACGTCTTCTGAAGGACAGGCTCAACGGGGCGTGTTTGTGCGTTCCAGATCTTGACGAGGCGGTTGCGGTTCCGTCTGGAGCGAGCGCCGGGCGAGACGGCTCTGATCGACCGGACGGGTCGCATGTTGAAGATGGAGCCGCTCGCTACCGTGGAGTCTCTGGAGCAGTACCTGCTGAAGATGGTGAGGACGCGCTGAACACACACTCAACCAAACACACATTTATGTGACTGTGACGTGTCCACGTTGTCCGAGGGGTCGCCAGGCTGACTGAAAGGCGTCGCCTCGACTCATTTTACTATGAGGTGAAATACGGGTCAGTTTTAACGTCCGTCCCCGTCTTTGTCCTCCAGGTGGCGAAGCAGTGGTACGACTTCGAGCGTTCGTCCTTCGTCTTTGTGAGGAAACTGAGGGAGGGACAAACCTTTACGTTCAGACACCAACATGACTTTGATGAGAATGGAATCATCTACTGGGTGGGAACCAATGCCAAGTGAGTAAACAGGGTCCAGACAAACTTTGTTTACTGTTTTTATTACTGCGGTTTATTTAAGGAGAACTGAGGAGGTTTTTATCAAGTCACACCTCATTTCTGCTCCACTCAGGACGGCCTACGAGTGGGTCAATCCTGCTGCCTATGGCCTGGTGGTGGTGACATCATCAGAGGGGCGGAACCTCCCCTACGGGCGCTTGGAGGACATCCTGAGTCGGGATAGCTCCGCCCTCAACTGCCACACCAACGATGACAAAAACGCCTGGTTTGCCGTTGACCTCGGCCTCTGGGTCATTCCTTCAGCGTACACCCTGAGACATGCCAGGTAACAAAACAAACGCACCCACAGTCACAGCAGGTAACAAAACAAACGCACCCACAGTCACAGCAGGTAACAAAACAAACGCACCCACAGTCACAGCAGTACTGAACACACATCTTAAAACATGTGTAACAAAGAAAATCAAATACATTCAGTGCAGCTTTCTTTCCTATCTGCTCCTCTTTCCCCTCCTCCTCCTCCTCCTCCTCCTCCTCCTCCTCCTCCTCCCCCCCCTGCAGGGGTTATGGCCGTTCAGCATTGAGGAACTGGGTCTTTCAGGTGTCAAAGGACGGTCAGAACTGGACGACTCTCTACACCCACGTAGACGACTGCAGCCTCAATGAACCGGGGTACGATGCTGATCTGATCAGTTAATCAGCTGTTTAATCAGGAAGTAGAAGAAAATACCCAGAATTCCCTACTAATCCCACCAATAGGTGAGCACTGGGAGTCTGATGTCTGCGTTTGTCGGCTGTGCGTTGCAGGTCGACGGCCACGTGGCCTCTGGACCCGTCCAAAGAGGAGAAGCAGGGCTGGAGACACATCCGGATCAAACAGATGGGAAAGAACGCCAGCGGGCAGACTCACTACCTGTCTCTGTCCGGACTCGAGCTGTACGGCACCGTCACCGCCGTGTGCGAGGACCAGCTCGGTAAGACCGCTGTCTGTTCTGTCGGTTGTTTTGGAGGAACTGAAACGCCGTCCGCCAAACGTTCCAGCGAACTGCTGTCGATGTCTCACGGCGGCTGCGTCCACAGTCCCCTGCTGACACGTCCTGACTGTGTCTAGGTGCAGCAGACAGTCGAGGACGTGTTCCAGGACGTGTTGAGACAGACGTGTGCAGACGCCGTAGCTGTTCTTTATTCACATGATGGGATTGTCCCTCTGTCAGCTGAATGTTTGATGGAAGCCTTCCTCTCTCCGTCCTCCTCTTCAGGTAAAGCTGTGAAGGAGGCGGAGGCGAACCTTCGCCGCCAGCGCCGCCTGTTTCGCTCCCAGGTGATGAAGTACATTGTCCCCGGGGCGCGGGTCGTCCGCGGCATCGACTGGAAGTGGCGCGACCAGGACGGGAACCCGGCCGGAGAGGGCACCGTCACCGGAGAGGCCCACAACGGTAAGACGCGTCCAGAGAGGACAGACGACCTGAAAGCTTGTTCTCTTTGGTTCATCCTGCAGCTTCACAGGAACACGGACTCCAGAACCAGCTCAGTGCGTCCTCAGTGACTCGCGTTTGACGCCTTCTCTCGTCTTCAGGTTTCGTTCGTGGGGGTCCGGCTCCATGTTTCTGCTCTCAGGCTCCACTGTGGGAAGATATTTGTGTCATCAGGTTCTGATCTCAGGATTTGAAATTCAGACGTTCACATTTTGGTGGAAATTGTTTTAATTCAGTTCAGAGACTCAGGAAAGCGAACAAGCTCAGAAGAAAAGACAGAGCTGAAGCATCAGTGCTGGTTCCTGAAGGCACCACGAGTCTCAAAGACTCAAAATGGCTTCAGCACATTGTTTTAAATTGATCAAACAGTTTGAAAAGATGATGCAGATTCAGTTTGAAACAAATATCCGCCCACAGTCAACGCTCACGTTTTCATCTGTAATCAGCTTCGTTCTGTCAAACAGGATCTGAGGAAGGACAGTCCTGCATTAACCCTTTCCTCCCTGAACTCTCCTACACACGACCTTTAACACGACCAAGCTGACCGCCAGCTCGCTGGAAGCAGTGACGAGGAGTTTAGACATCCAGTCGCTCAGCAAACACATTTTTACACCTGCTGCTTTTTCTGATGCACTGAGCATCGAGACAGTAGAAGACGTCCTTCAGGGAGACCTCAGGCTGGCGCTGCCTGTGCAGTCCACGCAGTGAAAGATGCGTTCAGGCGCAGCGCTGTGTGTAGGTCAGCTGTGTTCTGGCAGCACTCAGAGTCCAGAACACATCAGTGAGCTCAAAGTTTGAAGTGTAGGAAGACGTTTAGGATGCAGCCACGTGTGACAACATTAAACAGCATCAGGCGGACGGTCTTCCTCACACGCACACACACGCACACACATGCCTTCCTTCTTCCTCCTCTGCTCCTCCTCCTCCCTGCTCCTGCTCCTCTTGTTGTTTGTGTTCAGATCTGATGTCCTGTCCGTCAGCTGAGCGCGTGGAGGCGCCGCCAGCAGCTCAGCTGACCGTCATTGAAATCATGCTCCAGGATTATTGTTGTTCCTCAGTTTAATTTCTTTCTTTGTGGCTTTTTCACGCTTTGCATTTGCCAGAAATATTTTCTACTTAAGCTTTGATTATCATTTTCTGTGACTGTGTTTATAATTTTCTCTCTCATCGCTCCACCTGGACCAAAGCCTCACGTAGGATTTTAAAGCTCAAAGTCTGAATGAACATCAGATGAGACGCGTCTCTGACTCGTGTGATGTCGCTTAACACGCAGAATCCTGCTCAGTCCTGTCAGACCGGGCCGGGGGCCGGGGGCCGGGGGCCGGGGGCCGGGGGGCCGGGGGCCGGGGGCCGGGGGTGTAGTAAACAGAGTTCTTAATACTCTGTGACAGTTTTTGCTCTTTTATAAATTGATGTAAAAATCACAGATTTCTTTAAATGTGGTCAGAATTTATTAAAAACCAACAAATGAACGATAAGATTTAACAGGTTAAATCTTGGCAGAAGGAAAGTCACAGAGTGAACGATAAAGGCTGCGTTCAAAGCTCAGCGTGACTGCAGCACGTCCAGCCGTCCTCTGCCGGCAGTGTCTGATGAGGCTGAAATGACAGAAACAACCAGTGAGACGGAGACTTCGTCAGAGTCATAGAAAAGAGCCCGGACACGTCAAATGGATTTCCTTTGGTTTCAGGACGCTCGCGTTAAGGTGCGCTGAGGTCGTCATTTCCTGTCAGTGACGCACACTGAAGGCTCATGATGTGGATTTATGTTCAGCAGTCGCAGATACTTCAGCTGATTGGCTCTCATGCTCGCTGCCTTTTTCTAAAGTCCCGACCTCACCGTCGTGCTATTGGCTGGGAGGGACACACCCACTGTCCAGTAAGAAAACAGAGCGGTTCTCTGCACATAAAGACGCCCCCGCGCTCCTCCAGTGGGTCATCAGGGACAATTAGTCTGTCTGTGCGTCCTGCAGAGGACCTAAATGAAACAAAGGAACAGCTGATGGAGCTCGAAACAACACGTTTGTGCTTGTCTACATGTTTATTCTGATGATTACGATGGAGCAGGTGGATCAGGCTTCCACAGTGTCCTGCAGTGATCTGGTCCAGTGTGGAGCTGCTCTGACTGTAAGCTGCTTCTCTGCTGTCTGTCTGCCTCTCTCTACCTCTGTCTCTCTCTCTCTCTGTCTCTCTCTGCCGGGTCTCTGACATCCATCCGTCCGTCTCCCTCCTATCTCTCTGTCCATCCAGGCTGGATTGATGTAACCTGGGATGCTGGCGGCTCTAACTCTTACCGTATGGGCGCTGAAGGGAAGTTTGACCTCAAGCTTGCTCCAGGGTACGACCCTGAGTCGGCTGCCACAGCGCCGTCACCCAAACCTGTCTCATCCACTGTTTCAGGCCCCGCCTCCTCCACGGTGGGACCCTCTGTGACCCCGGCGGCCAGCGGCGGCACCACCACCACCACCTCCTCTTCTTCCTCCTCCACCTCGTCCTCCTCACAGCAGCAGTCGTGGAGCAGCCTGGTGAAAAATAACTGTCCCGACAAGGGCGGGGCCACGTCGCTGGGCGGGGCCAGCTCCTCCAGCAGGAAGGGCAGCAGCAGCTCCGTCTGCAGTGTCGCCTCTTCCTCCGACATCAGCCTGAGCTCCTCCGCGGGGCTGCCGGGCGCAGGGGGTCTGCGGCTGGAGAGGAGGGCCGAGGGGCTGCTGCTCGATCAGGGCTCCGGGGCGGGAGGAGTCACGGGGGGCGGGGGCGGCTCTGACGGACAGCAGCAGGAGCCGATCGTCGTGCTGTCCTCCGCAGCGGAGGGCGGGTCCGGCTCCGCGTCCAGTTCTGGCACGCTCACCGCCGACACGCCCGCCCCTGGCGAGGAAGCCAGGAACAAGGACTCGTCCACGGGGACCGCCGATCCGGCGGCGGCCATCTCCATGGGGCTGGTGAGCGTGAGCTCCCCCGACGTCAGCTCCGTGTCGGAGTCGTCCAGCAAGGACACGCCTTCCCAGAGGCCCCTGTGTTCGGCCGCCAACGCGCGGCTGTCCGTCAGCTCCCTGCTGGCCGCCGGCGCTCCCATGAGCTCCAGCGCCAGCGTGCCCAACCTGTCGTCCCGAGAGGCCAGCCTCATGGAGTCCTTTGTCCGCCGCGCGCCCAACATGTCGCGCACCAACGCCACCAACAACATGAACCTGAGCCGAAGCAGCAGCGACAACAACACCAACACGCTGGGCAGGAACGTCATGAGTACTGCCAGTGAGTACCGCAGTATTACTTACTAATACTACACTGTAGCTGCCAGGGAGTACGAGTACTGCAGCAGTACCACAGTCAGTTCTCAGTCCACGGTGAGTTCAGAGACAGTTGGCTCAGTCTGGACTAACACGTCAGCACTAACGAAGCATAACATCATTTAACAAGTTACCGCTCCAGACACAAACACCTGTACCTGTAACAGACACACCTGAGAGTGCACAAACAGGTATTCTGAACACGTTCATTCATCTGCAAATCCAGATGAAAAACTCTGACCTGTCGTCAAAAACCAGCCAGCAGACTGGACGAATAAGAGCTGAAGAAGTGACGACTTCAGTGGAGACAGAAGGACAGTTTCATTTTTAGTCCTTTAGTGATGTCAGGTGACATGTAAAGGTCAATTAAAGGTCAATCATATCACAGATTAACAGTAATTGAGAGGAAGGTGTTGGAGCTGCAGACAGACTTCACCTTGAGCGCTCCCTGGCCCTCAGACTTTGGTTACTCAGG
>NC_135087.1:747500-802500 GCF_051107435.1 Chaetodon auriga
ACGTGTGAAGGGGAAACGTGAAGAAACCAGACAAAAAAAACTGAACTAAAAATAAACCCAGAGGTTTGACCTTTTTAAAGTCCGGGAGACCCCAAAAAGACTTTAAAGTGAGACAAACGAGTCCAAAGGTGAAAACGTCCTGAAACGTGACCCTTGACCTCTGCCCACTGACATGTGACCCCTGACCCCGGTGTGTCTGCAGGGCGATCGTGTGGCTCCAGAACCGGCGGGAGGCGACCATGGAGCGCTCTCGGCCGTCCACCACGGTGCGGCGGGACGACCCCGGAGAGTTCAGGGTGGGTCGGCTCAAACACGAGCGAGTCAAAGTGCCCCGAGGAGAAGCCATGATGGAGTGGGCCGAGTCCGTCATGCAGCTCCACGCCGACAGGAAGTCCGTGCTGGAGGTGAGCGGCGCAGTGCTGAGTCAGCGTGACGCCGGCGGCTTCATTTCTACGCCGACTTTTACAGGAGGTGTCACTGACTGTGTGTGTGTCTCTAGGTGGAGTTCCAGGGTGAGGAGGGAACCGGTCTCGGTCCGACTCTGGAGTTTTACGCTCTGGTGGCGGCAGAGTTTCAGAGGACGTCACTGGGGATCTGGCTTTGTGACGACGACTTCCCCGATGACGAGTCCCGACAGGTGAGACACAAAAACATGTTTCACCTGAAGTTCTCTGAAGGTCCGGTTTGGTTCACGTCTGACGCAGGTCTACGCTGGTCTCTGGTTCATTGATGGTGGAAGCAGTACACCGATGTGTCCCGGTGGAGCCGTTTCTCTGTGTCCTGTGATCCTGTCAAAGCTCCGCGGGAACCTGAGCCTCGTCCTGTCTCTGTGTTTCAGGTGGACCTGGGCGGCGGCCTGAAGCCTCCTGGTTTCTACGTGCAGCGCTCCTGCGGTCTGTTCCCGGCCCCGTTCCCTCAGGACAGCGAGGAGCTGGAGCGAATCACCAAGCTCTTCCACTTCCTCGGCATCTTCCTGGCCAAGTGCATCCAGGACAACCGGCTGGTGGACCTGCCCGTCTCTCAGCCCTTCTTCAAGCTGCTCTGCATGGGGGACATCAAGTCCAACATGAGCAAGCTGCTGTACCAGTCTCGCTGCCCTCCGCAGGGTCACGACCCAGAGCGGCTCCACCTGCAGCCCTTCCTGCTGCTGTCCGAGGTGCAGTCGGAGGCGTCCACCGAGGAGAGCCAGGAGACGTACTCTGTGGGCAGCTTCGACGAGGACTCCAAGTCCGAGTTCATCATGGACCCCCCGAAACCCAAACCGCCCGCCTGGTACCACGGCATCCTCACCTGGGACGACTTCCAGCTCGTCAACCCGCACAGGTGAGACGGAGAGGGCGGGTCAGAGGTCACAGCAGCTCCTCTGAGCGTCGGTGAGTTCACGCCTCTGTGTTCGTGGTGTCGCTGATGACCTCCTTTCTCTCCTCCTCCTCCTGCAGGGCGAGCTTCCTGAAGGAGGTCAAGGAGCTGGCGGTGAAGAGGAGGCAGATTCTGGCCAGTAAGAGTTTATCCGAAGACGAGAAGAACACCAGACTGCAGGACCTGATGCTGAGGAACCCGCTGGGCTCCGGACCCCCCCTCAGCATCGAGGACCTCGGGTACCGCACGAGATTCAACGTTCACATTTGATCTTCCACTCGTTCAGCTGATCAGCTGTGATCAGTAAACAAACCTCTGTCTCTGTCTCTGTCTCTGCTCTGTCTGTCCAGGTTGAACTTCCAGTTCTGTCCGTCCTCGAAGGTCCACGGGTTCTCAGCGGTGGACCTCAAACCAAACGGAGACGACGAGGTAAAGACACACCTGAGATCATCTTTGTGGCAAATTCAATTAGAAAGTATTAATGACAATTTACTGTTACAAATAACCTGTGTGTGTGTGTGTGTGTGTGTGTGTGTGTGTGTAGATGGTGACCATGGAGAATGCAGAGGAGTACGTGGAGTTGATGTTTGACTTGTGTATGCACACCGGCATCCAGAAACAGATGGAAGCCTTCAGAGGTACACACACACACACACACACACAGAGTCTCTGTCAGATGTTCATGTCGGGCGGAACAGAAGTTGAAGAACACGAGTTTGACCCGGAACGATTTGGCAGCGCACCGTTTGTCTGTTAGCAGCCGGTTTACAAACGATTATAGTCCAGCTGTGTGCCACATCTGTCCTCCCTTGTTTCCTCCTCTCCTGTCTTAATTCCTCCTCCCCTCCCTTGTTTCCTCTCCTCTTGTTTCCTCTCCTCTCTCGTTTCCTCTCCTCTCCTCTCCTCTCTTGTTTCCTCCTCTCCTTGTTTCCTCCTCTCCTCTCCTCCTCAGAGGGTTTTAATCGAGTGTTTCCAATGGAGAAGTTGAGCTCCTTCAGCCATAAGGAGGTTCAGATGATCCTGTGCGGGAACCAGTCCCCTTCCTGGACAGCTGATGACATCATCAACTACACTGAACCAAAGCTGGGTTACACCAGAGACAGGTGCGTCCCCGCCGACAGGTGCCTCCTGCGTTCTTTCCCTTTGCGAGCAGCTTGACGTGAACGCCTCTCTCTCCTTCAGCCCCGGCTTCCTGCGCTTCGTCAGAGTTTTGTGCGGGATGTCGTCCGACGAGCGGAAAGCGTTCCTCCAGTTCACCACCGGCTGCTCCACGCTGCCCCCCGGCGGCCTCGCCAACCTGCACCCCCGCCTCACCATCGTCAGGAAGGTAAGCTCCCTGTCTGATTGGCTCGTCAGCAGACGGTCAAGCGGCGTCTGAACTCGTAGATCTGAAGTTTGCGTGTTTGATGCCTTCAGGGCACGTGGGAATTTCCACCAAACAGCATGAAGGTTCTGTTGATGTTCAGACTGACAGAACTTTGTAAATAAAGTTTAGACACAAAAACAGAAAAAAGACTTGAAGACGTCACCACCATCAGACCTCCTTTAAAAAGTCTGTTTCTGTTGACTGTGTGAATCTGATTGGCCGCTGCCTCCCCACAGGTGGACGCCACAGACTCCAGTTACCCATCAGTCAACACGTGCGTTCACTACCTGAAGCTTCCTGAATATTCCTCCGAGGACATCATGAGAGAGCGTCTGTTAGCTGCCACCATGGAGAAAGGCTTCCACCTCAACTGACCGCCGCCGCCACACTGAGCATGCTCCTCGAGTCCGTCTCGCCGCCTGCTGTGTGATTGACAGATCAGCCAGCCAATCCAAACCAGCCGACTGACTGAACGACCGCCTGCTGGAGGACGAGGAGGAGGACTAATGTTGCAGAATAAAGTTCAAGAAAAGCTCACATCCTTACCCTCCATCATCTCCTTCATCATCATCCTCCCCCTCACCCACCTGAGCTGCTGTGTGTGTGTGTGTGTGTGTGTGTGTGTGTGCGCGCGCGCGCGCCTCTGTGTGTGTGTGTGTGTGTGTGGGACCTTCCTCCTCCTCCTCCTCCTCCTGTCTGTCCTCAGTTTAGTGCCTGGTTTGACTCGTAGCTTCTGTTTCAGTTCCTCCTTAAACAATCATGCCCCCCCCCCCCCTTTTGTTTTTATTTTGTTTTACTGCTTTTTGTTTCCGTGTGTGTGCGACAGTTTTCGGGTTGTTTCTGACTCAAAGGTCAGAGTGCATTTGGTGTTCTTTTACAATGAAGCTAGAGACAGAAACACTGGTGGTGTGCGAGCACATCTGAAGAGAAACTAAAGTAAGAAGCTCTGCTCTCCTGTATTTTCTTTGTATATTATAAACATTTATTTAACTCAAGTTGCAGTTTGAGGTAAACAGATATTTTCAAATGTGTATGCTCCAAAAAAATAATCATTAAAATGTTTGCAAAGTATGAAATACAGACGAGTCCTGTGGTCTGTACAGTGCAGAAAGGCTACATGCTAACAGTTTAGCTGCAGCTAATAGAGATCTGAGTGGACGTGGATGATAGACGCCAAACCTCTGCTGCTTCAGTCACATCATGAGTCAGTGACACACTGAACCGCAGTAATGAGGCTCAGTTGAAGTTCATGTCTGTAAAAATATGCAAATGCAGCACCTCTGAAGTAGTTCAGGTTTAATTAGGACACTTATGAGACAACAAGGTTGAAGTCAGATGTTCGTGAGCTTCATCCCTGAAGAGCTGCTGTAAGTTCTTCACACCACCAGGGGTCACTGCGCTGCAGTCATAAAGCTTCGTTCAGCCGTCACGAACACAATCATAAAGGTGGAAACGACTCGATGGATTTTAGTCTTTTGGGTGAAATGAGCCTTTAATCCGTCGGTGGTTTGGAGTCGAGTTCAGACTTGACTGAAAATCAACCTGCTGAATCAGACCAATAGCAGGCCAGTTCTCAGTCCATATGACTACAGCGTGCTAAGTAGCATGCTAATATGCTAATGAGAGTTCATATTGATTAATTGGCATCAGAACGTCGTCGGCAGAACCTGAGTTCGATTCAGTTCATCAGTCGAGTCCTCGACTCTCCACCTGCTGATGACGGTCTGAAACACTGTGACATCACTTCCTGTGGTTTTCACGTCTCAGCCGTCAGCCATCTTGTCGAGGGCAGTGAGCGGCGCCAGGATGCGGTTCTTGTTTGTCTCCACGATGTGTCCGTTCTGGATCATCTCATCCAGGATGATGTGAACTCGGTCCAGGTTGAACATGATCTGAAGACACAGAGTCAAAGAAACAACCAAAAACTACAAACACACTTCTGACACTCAGACAGGAAGTACAGGCGTGACGTCACGCTAACAGACAGCAGCTGAGGCTGTGGTCACATGGAAAGATACGTCCAGTTCACTCTGCGGGGACACAGACAGACACAGACTCAGTGAAACTGACAGTAAACAGAAGCGTTCTGTTGTCTGACGTGACTCTGATCCCTTGAACTCACCACTCGGCTGAAGTATTTATCCAGAACCTCCACGAAGTTGTGAACCAGCTCGTAGACGGACAGCTCGTTCTGTGGAGACCGCAAAGATCACCGTCAGCTGAACGCTTAAGTATTATTATTATTAAGTATTAAGAAGTTTTCCTTTAACAGGTGCATCGAGGCGCGAGCAGGTGTGTTACTCACCTCACTGTCCGTGACTCCGACCACGATGTACAGAGCGGCGTACTGACGGTAGATCAGTTTAAAGTCTTTGTACTCCACAAAGGAACACTGCAGAAACACAGACAGGCGGTCAGAGAAACAGTGAGACAGACAGGTGGACAGACGGTCGGTGAGACAGGGAGAAAGACAGACAGTGCGAGAGACAGACAGCCAGTCAGAGTGACAGTGAGACAGACAGGTGGACAGACGGTCAGCGAGGCAGACAGACACCTGGTCCTTCTTGCGGCTCAGGCAGCAGCGGACCACGTCGGCCTCCAGCAGCGCCCTCCTGCTCAGCTCCACGGGTTGGTAGTACCTGGACAGTCTGGTCTGTCCCTGCCGGTTCACCATCAGCACAAACTTTATCATCGTCGCGTCAGACTCACAGCGCAGGAACAACACTGTCACACCTGCTGAAGCTGAGGGGATTCTTCAGTCAGTCCGACAACAGAGACATCAGCACCAACCCCTGATCGATCGATCGATCGATCGATCATTTCATTTTCCTCCAAACTTTGTGAAAACAAAATAATAAAAAAAAACCATCACCGATAGTTTTTATATCCCATTTCAGAACAATGGATGTTACATTATTGGATTATAATTATTGATGAGGTGTTAGTAGGACATTTTAACACACTCCTGTAAAACAGCCGCTGACAGCCGTTAAGAATGGCTGAAGCTGCGTTTACGGCTTCCGTTACAGATACACCGGATAATCTGAGGGGTTCTTGATCCAAGCATCCCCGTATACGTTTACGTACGTATATAGAAAAAACCGTTCACAACCGTCAATGAACGCTTTTTAAATACATCATACGGCTTCTTTCTTCTTCTTCTTCTTCTTTTTTATGGCCAGGATTTAGTGTCAAGTATTGGTTAACATCGTGAATATTCTCCTACACTTACCGGCAGCTTTTAGCTTGTAGCCGAAGTGTAGCCCATTACACAGGCTAACAACAACAACATGCTAACTGCTGTTAGCTTATTCTACATATGCGTCTCGAAACAACGAGACGTCGCAGTCACTCGGAGACTCGCGCTTAAAAATTTAGGTTATTTTAAAGCGATTTCTTTATTAAACAAACAAGAAGTTTCAGTTACTTACGCTATGAAGCTAACTGGAGAAGTTAGCATCTCCAACGCATGCGCAGTAAAGCCCTGAGGTGTATTCAGAGGACGATGGTAAAGAAGAGCTTCAGTTTTCTGCCCACATTTCAGGCTGTATTGGCCTCACTGTTGCAACAGAAAACAAAAACATTTTCTTAACAATAGCATTAAGCAATGTAGAGTACAATAGAATCTTGTAAGTGGAAATAAAGTGAAAATGACATCAGAAAGAGAAAATAACCAAAATACATACTTTAAAATAAAGGCGGTATACAGTCTAGATGCTTTAAAAAAATGATATGTTAACATGTGATTCTGTGAACTCTATTCTTTTAGAAACAACTGCATTTGTATATTTAAACAAGTTTAATCAAAATCAATGTAAACAAAACTAATAATATTTGTCATATTTTTTGGAGGGTCTTCACATTCAGAATATTGAATCTTATTTAATTTGATTGTCCATAATGTTTAAAATGAAGCCTATAGTGTCTACGATTACGTAAAAGAGATTAGCAAATGATTCTGGAGCATTCTTGTCTTTCTGAGTTTTATTGACGCTGCTGCTGCTGGATGGGCTCAAAGCTGAATTTAGTGGCTTGAATTTTAATTAATATGTATTGTGTTTCTTGTATCCTGATATATATAATACTGAACAAACAGGTTACCCCTCAAAATCCAGTATAAGAAACACACACCGTGTTTCAACAGGTGTTCCAGTTGGCTCAGGTTAGTGGGAGGCACTTTGCTTTTGGTCTGTCATAGCAGGTAGTTTATTAGTTACTGTGACAATAAATACACTAAACATCAGCCTCTCACTCACTTGTAATCCTATTTGTGTGCTTATTTTGAACACAAATGCGTGGATATATATATTATTCAACAAATTATAATTCATGTTTTTTTGTTTTGCGTTTTCAGAAGAACTGAGAAACTTCACATTCTTCCATTAACGCCTTGCAAAGTGGAAAAACCTGTACCAATACTTTTGATCGGAATCCAGACTGACTTGGCGATTTCCTACGTTTTCCTTGTGCAGTGAACGTTACGTCTTGTATTTGGATGACAGGAAAAAAGCAGGATGTATCTTTCCCATCATGCAGCGCGACTGGGTTCTCCCTCCGTGATCATCGTATCCAGGGAGCGAGCGAGAGAGAGCAGTAATGGCGGCCGGGTAGATCCACACACAAACACCGCGTCCGCAATCAGCCGCACTCACCGCAGCCCTCCGGGGGCAACCAGCCTCGCACACCGCGGCGGAGCCAGCGCGAGAGACACGGAGCGGAGGAACAGGATTCACGGGGGACGGGGATTCTTCAGCGGACCGTTGCTGCCTGGGACTTTCCTTCTACTTTTCTAAAAAAAAAAAAAAAAAAGAAAAAGAAAGAAAGAAAGAAAAGAAAAGAAAGAAAGAAAGAAAAAAAAGAAAAAGAAAAGAAAAAAAACATGGATGAGCACCCCGGCGGAGGAGGGGTCGGAGCGGGCGCCCCACGACAGCCTCCACCGCCACAGCAACAGCAGCAGGGGAGCAACAGCAGTGCTAATCCGCCGATCGGAGGTGGCGGCGGAGGAGTCATGGTGCCGCACCAGCCGGACGAGCTTCCGCGGCCACAGCAACAGTACACTATCCCCGGCATCCTGCACTACATCCAGCATGAGTGGGCCCG
Source organism: Chaetodon auriga (assembly GCF_051107435.1). Classification (NCBI taxonomy): domain Eukaryota; kingdom Metazoa; phylum Chordata; class Actinopteri; order Chaetodontiformes; family Chaetodontidae; genus Chaetodon; species Chaetodon auriga. The sequence goes on from NC_135087.1 coordinate 755,326, forward strand.
GTTCGAGATGGAGAGGGCGCACTGGGAAGTGGAGAGGGCCGAGCTCCAGGTTAGCACACTTAGTTTAGCACTGAATGCCGATCAGGCTAACCCAAGCTAAGAACAACAACAGTCGTGGATGCTGTTCCGTATAACGTTACTGGTAAAAAGAAAGCCGTGTTGGGTGCCGAGAATCAGCCACATTTGTCATTCCTCGTGACATTGTGGTTTAGAATCACTGTACACCAAAACTGTCGAAAACGGTCACGACTAACAAAATGTTTGTAACCTAGCTGGGTAAGTGGCTAAGCTAACGGATCAGAGCACGAATAGCGGAATGCACTAGGTTACCGTTAGCGAGAGTGGTGCTAGCCGTTAGCTCCACGGCGCTGTCAAAAGGTAACTTAGCACTTAGCTTTCAGTGTTGTTGTCATTTTCCTCTGTTAGCTTATGCGGTTCTACTGTAACCACCCGTCGTAAGCATTGAAACTTCTGATTGTGGACATGAAATCAGTGATTAGTAAAGCAGAAGTGAATCCAGCTGACTGTCAGCTAATCTCTATGCAGCCATTTTGGTTTGTCACGCTAGCTTAGGCAGCTGTGGTGGAAGCTAATGTTGCTGTCTAATCAACAGCTGGACCAGAGTGACCAACCGGTTGTGTTTCTGATTCAAGCACCTTTGTGTACGAAGAGGTGGTTAAAAGCCTCCATGGCAAATAAACGAGTCCGTTAGCAGCGTTAGCATCACAGAGTGTGTGTTTGGCTGTTAGCAGGAGCTTCACAGCTCTGCTGACCATGAACGAGATCATTTAGCGTTCGATTATTTGACCACGTTTACACGATAATCAGATTACTGTGAACGCACTGAAGCCTCAAACCATCATGTGTATTTCACTTTACCGCAGACCAGTTTATGAAACACCCCGTCAGTCTTTAGGAACATTTCCAGGTTTGTTAGCAGTTGACTGTTAATTAAAACACTGACCACAAAGGAGATGATGATGATGATGATGATGATGGTGGTGGTGGTGGTGGTGGTGATCCAGCTGCTTTGTGTTTTTCTGATGCCATGTGGGAGTGACTGCGCTGAGCAGAGCTGCTTGAATCTTGGTCCCAGCCTAAATGCAGATTATCTACCAACACCTGAGCACTGATCTGATGGTTAAATCAGACCAGTGTCCTTCAGCTTCATTTGCAGGTTTGGTAACATGAGACCAGGATTTCTGTGGTTCGTCAGCGGCCCTCCACGACTGAATGAATGGAACTCACCAACGCCGGCTTGTCGGTGAGATCAGTGGACGTGAGTTAAAGTGAGTGGAGAGCGTCTTTAAGCCTTCAGGTCCCCGAGGACACGAAGACGTGACATCACATGTCGAGTCTCCCACAGTATGGGAACAACACATGACCATAAAGTGATACCATGACTTCATAAACAGAGGAAAGCATCTTGACCTGTGACAGTCGTCATCATCATCGTCATCATCATCATCATCAAATAAAATGCTGTTTGTTTTCAGTGGCTAGATAAACACAGTGAGGTTCAGCAGAAACATAGATGGTGTCGACTCTTATGGCTTGTTAGGAGTTTATATGTAGATCCAGGCTGTGAACAGAGCCTCAGTGGATTCATGAGTTCATGTGTTCATGAGTTCATTCAGGCTTCAGATTCTCTATGGTTGTGTGTTGGAGAAAGATGGAGTGAAGTGCTGAAGTGTGTGAAATGTGGGGCAGTTCATGTGTTTGTCATAACACACCCTGCAGCACACGGACTGAGGTGTGTGTGTGTGTGTGTGTGTGTGTGTGTGTGTGTGTGTGTGTGTGTGTGTGTGTGTAAGTAAGTAATGACAGGGTCTCTCAGCACACACCGTTTGCTGTGCTCTGACTTGTTGCGTTGTGACACTGGATGCTTTCAGCATGACTCTGTCAGAGTTTCTGATAAGCCACACACACACACACACACACACACACACACACACACACACACACACACACAACAAATGAGCGAAGGTGTCGACATTCCTGCCTGTTAACATTTACTGTAGGAGGAGAGCCAGTAAAACAGTAAAGACAATGAAAGCTCAGATTCTTGTTGAATGTTATCAGGAGAGAGAAAGTCAGATCAGTGCTTCTCCACCTTCACCCTCACCTCCACCTTCACCTTCACCTTCACCTCCACCTCCACCTCCACCTTCTGAGCAATCTGAAAATAAAAGTGAAACTGCACTGAACTGCATGAGATCCAATAAATAACAAGCAGCAGCAGCAAGAAACAACAAGATTGTGGATCAGTTGAAGAAACGCTGATGTGCTTTGATCTGCTGACTCACAGTTGAACGCTGTCACTGTGATGATGAAGTCACAGTGAGGCTGCAGACGATCCGTCCGTCTCTTCAGAGTCGGTTGGTGGGCCTGTTTTGGCCGTTGAGCCGAGTGGACAAACGGTGGATGACGTGATGGCGTCCGTCCCGACTCCTCTCTGATCGTTTTAAACGTTCGTCCTGCAGCTCAGCTGTGGTGAACTCGCTCCATCCTCTGTGATCGACTGAGCCTTTCCAGGACGCCCCTTTCATACCCAATCATGATCCTCTCACCTGTTACCAATGAGCCTGTTTACCTGTGGAATGATCCAAACAGGTGTCTTTGGAGCGTTCCACATCTTTCAGTCTGTGAAACGTGTTGCTGCATCAGATTCATTAAACCCTGCTCATGTTCTCAGCAGCTCGTCTCATGTTTCCCGTCTTCTTTCCGTCAAACAGACGTCTTGAGGACTGTTGGTCAGAATCCCGTCTCAGAACACACAGACGCTCTTTAATCCGTTATTGGTCTCATTTGCCTAATCTTCAAGCTTCCTGTGATGTGGAAACAACACAATCTCTCCTTCAGGGTTCTCAGTCGAGCTTCTGGGATAAAACATCTTAAAACAACTGCATATCAGAACAGAGGAAGTTTCACCTGGGTGCTTTTTACCTGTGACTGGCAGGTAGTTTCACTGTCTTTACCTGCCAGCTGTGAACTGTCCGCCTCCGCGTCTGTCAGGATTTGTTGATGGAGGTGTCCGTTGTGTTTTTGGTGAAATCCTCTCGTGTTGTGTCTGAGTCCAGCTCAGGGAAGTGATCTGATTGGTTCAGTTTGTCCATGTTTACAGTGTCATGGTTTGGCTCAGTTGGACGTCCAGTCTGCGCTCATTGTCCTGTTTGTCGTGCTGAAGCAGGTTCAGCTCTGGTTTGAAATCCGTGATCTCAGCGTCGAGTCGCAGCAGTGAAGATGAGCTCCGTCCTGCCGAAGCTGCACAGGAAGCAGCAGCAGCAGATGAGGAGACACCAGGAGGCACCAGGAGACCAAACTTCCTGCTTCAGTCTCCAGAAAAGATGCTCAGCAGCTGCTCAGGCTGACCTCAGACCAGCCTCACATGAACAGATGAATTTAAGTTGTGGAGTCATCTCAAACACCTCAAACTGTCTGTTGGCTGTTGTGATGGAGTCAGAGACGTCTCTGGTTCATCTGAGCTGCTCCTGCAGGTGTGACGTAAAGCAGAACGTCATTCGTTGGATGATATGAATGTTCATCATCGTCCCTCCTGAGGACAATGTGTCTCCAGGAAACATCCATGAACCTGCTTCGACGTCAGAGAGAGAGAGAAGACGCTAGGAGCTTCACTGAGAGTCTCCATGTTTGAGTCTTCTTCAGTGTCACAGTGACGTCTGTCTGTACGTCCATGAGGACACCGCTAACAGGAGCCGCAAACAGCTAATTCATCACACTGTTGATGGAGACAGTTTGCCGAAGTGTAAACACATCGTTGTGGATGATGTTGGTCTTCCTTTGGTTTCTCAGGTGCTTAAGTCCTTAGACTTTGTCCAGAATGTAATCAAACACACACACACACACACACACACACACACACACACACACACACACTCACTCTGATGTCCTGTGAGTAAACAGCTGATATTACTGCCCACCGTCCTTTCTACACCCACGGTTGTAGCCAAGAGGTCAAAGGTCACCCCGTCTACCTGGAGAGCAGCGTCAGGCCGGTGTGTGTCGGTGGGCGGGGCAGCGCCGCGGTGACTCCATGTTTTGGTAAAGAGGACGGCAGGCTGTAATTAGGCAGCCTGGCCTACTGGGCCCTGCTCTGACAGCCGCGTCCCAGCTGGACGCTAAAAGTAGACCAGCCTGAAATAACACACACACACACACACACACACACACACACAAAGGCTGAGGTTCAACGGGCTGTCAGTCACTAAATGAAGGGATGATTAAAGCAACGTGACGACGTTCTCTTCGTTTAAACTTCATGTTTGATCATTGTTCATGATCCTGATGTTTTGGGATCTTGATGTTTGGGATCTTTGGAGTGATTCCTTTTCGGAGTAAACACAGTGTTGTTTTCACTCTCTGGACTTTTTGAAGTCCCCTCCTCCTCCTCCTCCTCCTCCTCCTTCTTCTCCTTTAGCTCAGCCTGGTAAATCTGGGCCAGTGAGCTCACTACTTCATCATCATCATCACCCCTGCGCTCTGACCTCACTCCCCCTCACTCCAGCTCCCAAAGGAGCGCTTGATTCATGTTTACCAGGTGTCCTGTCAGGGAGGGGTGGTGCTGCCCTCACAGATGATTGTCTGAAACAAGCTTCAGACCACAGGATCACATTCACATCAGTCCACGCTGGCGTTGTCAGAGGTCAACAGGTGTACCGCCACCCTGATGCCTCCAGCTGATCTGAGATCAGCCAGATTTATTCTAAAGAAAACAAACGAATTACAAAGTTCACGACAGTCCAGTCTGCTGCTCACACAAACACAGAGACGTGGGAGTGACTGGGTTTTTCTGTCAGGCTTTAGGTCTTTGGTCAGTGGTCACACTTTAAATACCACTGTGCCGAACACACACACACACACACACACACACACACACACACACACACACACACTGGACTGTTGGTGGGGGTGTGTTGCTTCAGATACAGCTGAGAAAATGAAGTAAGTGCCGTTTTGTCTTTGACAGCTGTAGGACCTGAAGGGGAGAGCTGTGTGTGAGGACTGTGTTCAGGATGAGGCTCGAAGTTCAGCAGCAGACAAACATGAACGCAGCATGAAGCGGGTCAGCGACAGACAGGAACACTGCAGCCGTCCTCAGCTCAGCAGCAGTACTATGACTACAAAACATGCGTGAATGTGTTTCCTGCTAATGACTCAGTGTGGCACGGTGGCACAGTGGCAACACTGTCGCCTCACAGCAAGAAGGTCCCGGGTTCGAATCTCGCTGCGGGCACTGGGTGTGTCCTCCACCATGCTTCGGTGCCTGCTGCTCGAGGAGGGCCTTTCTGTGTGGAGTTTGCATGTTCTCCCCGTGTTCACCTGGGGTATCCTCCGTAAAAATATACCCCCACTAAAAACATGCAAGAAGATCACCACCTGACCAATGGTGACGCAGAAGAATGGGTCCCCGGGCGCCGGTCTGGCTGCCCACCGCTCCTGGTCTGCCGCGGAGGAAGGACGACCAGGATGGGTCAAAGGCGGAAGACAAATTTCACCTCCGTGTGCTGTGTGCATGTGTGTGTGACAATAAAGGGGAATGTCTCCCCCTGATTCTTCTTCTTCTTCTTCTCTGTTGACCAGAGCTGGGCACGTCACGGCCCGCGGCCCACTTCCGGCCCTCAGGGCATCCCTGTCCGGCCCCTGAGGTCAATCGTAAATTAGAACGTAAATGAAAGTATTCATGCTGTGCACGCTATGCAACTGAGCTGCTTTTATTTTGAAAAGCGTGTTGTTTTTTTTTAAAATTGGTGTGAGGACGCACATGCGTGGGTGAACAGCTACAAGTGATGCTGCCAGCTAGCCCTCAAAATGTCAGCTCACACCAGAAAGAGAAAGGTTGATACCGAATGCAGAGGTCAAAGGTGAAGCTGCGAGCTCAGTCTGTGGTCCACAGGTCGCTGTGATCAAGGACTACACTTTGAGTCGTCACTACGAGACCAACCACGAGGAGGAATACAAGAAGTTGTCTGATGAAGAGTCGGATGCTTTGCTAGCTAAGCTGCAAAACCAACCGGGACTTTTTACGAAACTCTGCACATCCAGAGCCGCAGCTGTCGGGACAAGTTCAGTTCAGGTTATCGTGGGTTCGGCCTGCAGCACAGCTAACGTTTCTCATGCGGTCCCCAGGTAACCGGTAGCGTTAGCTAACTAGACAACATCAGTCAGCTAGCGTTAGCTAACTAGTTTTTTAGCCACTGAACTTAACTTTAGCGGTTACCAGTAGCATTAACTAGTTAGCTAACTAGCCCGGTTGTTTTATTTGATTACTGTTCCAGGCCGCCCGCGGCTTCACAGCGCCTTGATGGTGAGCGTGTCCTCCCGTGTGTTGACGTCACCCCGACACCCTGCTGTTGACCGGTGGAGTTTTGGGGTTTTTGGTGGATTTGTCCTCTTATTCAAGTCGTTTTCTGAGGTCGGCTCTGCTGCTGAATCCTGAACGTTCACACATTCACAGTTTACACACACGACGTCTTCTGGTCTGTCAGAGGACCTCAGGCTGCTGAGGAGCTGTGGCTGTCAATCACAGAGCCGGCCAATCAGAGCAGGACGCAGTTAGTGTGGTCTGTTACGTAATCCCCCTCCCAGACGTCCCAGTCCCCAAAACCCCAAATCTGTCTCTCTCTCTGTTTCTGTCTCTCTGTCTCGGGGAGGACCTCTGGTTTCCCCGTCGTCATGGCGACCTTCATGAGAGGAAGTTGTGACCCCCAGTTTGCCCCTGAGTCCCCCTGTTGCCATGGGCACCCTGGCAGAGAGTACTCAGCTGTGTGTGTGTGTGTGTGTGTGTGAGTGTGTGTGTGTGTGTGTGTGTGTGAGAGTGTGTGTGAGTGTGTGTGTGTGTGTGTGTGTGTGTGTGTGTGTGTGTATAAATAGGTCCATCAGTGTTGGGTTTCAGGAGCAGCTGCTCACAGGCAGACAGATGGACAGATGGACAGACAGGTGGGCTGTCAGACGAGTAGGTGAGCAGTGAGGCAGGTGGTCGGTCAGACGGCGGCGCTGCAGCTCGATGGAGACGATCAGCTGACCGCAGAGCTGAAGGAGACGTGTTGGACAGAAACAAACCTCCAAATGTTCAGATTTCATCGATGTGATGAAGAAAAACAGTGAAGCTGCAAATATTTGACACATTTTCATTGTTTCTGCTTGAAAAATGAGCCGATTGATCGATGATCAGAAGAGTGTTCGTCGATTGATCGGCTGATCCAGGCAGGAGCAGTTACTGTTTGATGGGTCTTCTTTGTTTCTGTCCTTTCTGTGATGCTGCTTGAAGACACGGTTCTGTCTCTGATGTCCTCTTTCCGGGCCGTCCTGGTGGTCTCGGTTTGGGGTGCTGACCAGGTGCTGCAGGGTCCTGGTTCAGGTCGGGTCAGACGCTCCTCCTCTTCGTCCTCCTCATTTCCTGTCTTCAGTCTCCTGTCAGCTGTGATGAAGACGTGGTAACACAAACGGGATCAGCTGTCAGTGAACGCCACACTGGTTTGAGACATCTGGGCGTACGCAGCTGTCGCGAATCTGGAGTTCCTGCTTCTGTTCCTCTGACTTTTGGAACGAGCCGTGACATCACTGAGCAGAACGTCATGTGACTCAACAGCGTGTATCCGACATGGAGGACACATATCGTCCCTCAGTGAAAGCTCCAGAGGTGTCCAGGTTCTAATGCTGATCAGTGAGTGGCGGTGGTGATGTTCCACCTCAGTTCCTGTGATCCTCAGGTTGAGTGAGGCCACCACAGAAGAAGAGCGTTGAGGATGAAGCTTTTTAAATCCAGTTCATGCACACGGCTGGATTATGAAGCGTCGCTCAAACACGCTTAAGACGCGCAGCTCGTTTTCTTTGAAGTCTCAAACTGAAGCCGAGCGGAACCACGAGGTGTCACAAGACTGAAAGAGAATCCGTGGAACCGAGTTCATCCAGTTTAACAGACGTTCAGTCGCTGCGTGCCGGCAGACATTATCTGAACCTCAGTGAAGTCACAGCATGTTCGGAAGTGTGAGAGCAAAAAGGATGCGTTCAATGTCCCTGGATGGATTTCATCCTTTTTCTTTTTGTCATGTGACAAATAACACTGAGACCTCCCTCCAGGTTTCCCATCATGGGGCTGATGATGACAACATGAATGAATCGTGTGTGTGTGTGTGTGTGTGTGTGTGTGTGTGTGTGTGTGTGTGTGTGTGTGTGTGTGTGTGTGTGTGTGTCTCTGCAGGCGAGGATAGCGTTCCTGCAGGGGGAGAGGAAAGGTCAGGAGAACCTGAAGAACGACCTGGTCAGAAGAATAAAGATGTTAGAATACGCTTTAAAACAGGAAAGGTAAGAGACGACTCTGTTCTCAGGGCTCAAACATGACTCAGCACAAGAGCCACGGTGCTGCTGTGTCATGTTTGAGCCCGTCTGTGACTTCCTGCCATCACTCATTGTTTTCTAGGTCAATCCGTCAGGTTTCTGATCGATCCGTCAGGTTTCTGATCGATCCGTCAGGTTTCTGATTGATCAGTCAGGTTTCTGATCGATCCGTCAGGTTTCTGATCGATCAGTCAGGTTTGTGATTTCAGTTTTAAATGAAGGAAACTAGATCTAAGTCTGCAGTTGTGGTGCGTTTAAGTGCCAATGGGAAACTTTGAGATCCTGTTAATTACACGTTCAGAGTGAAGTTCCCCACACGTCCACGAGCAGGCGATGAAGATCACGATGTTCTGCGGCTGTGACCAAACGCAGCAGCTGCTCTGCTTCAGGGACGCTGACACGTTCTGCAGAAACACTTTGTCTTGGTGAATCTTCCTCACGTTTCAGCAGAAATGTTTCCTTTTGTTTCCTCCGCAGAGCAAAATATCACAAGTTAAAATATGGAACGGAGTTGAATCAGGGGGAGATGAAGATGCCAAGCTTTGAATCAGGTGGGTGGTAACGGAGCAGCCCTGGACCTGGTCTGTGTCTCAGACCAGGTCTCTGCAGGCCCCTGAAACCTCTTTAACTCTTCACATCAGAAACTCTCCTCTTCCTCCTTTAATCTCCTCTCTCTGCTTCTCAGCTTTACATGCTGCCTTCTTCTCCTCCTCCTCCTCCTCCTCCTTCTTTCTTCTTTCTCTTCTTCCTCTTTTTCTTCTCTCTCCTCCCCCTCCCCCTCCCCCTCCTCAGTACTGGTCTGACCCTTGGTCTCTGGGGGACACATCAGACCCTCTGACCTTTAACTGGTCTCGTTGGTTTGTTGGTCTCCTTCGGTGCAGGTGATCTTCGTGTCTCAGGTGTCCTCTTTGTTTTGTGTGTTTGTCCTTCAGACACCAAAGACTCAGAGGTCTCTGCTGTACCTGCCAACAGTCAGCTCACCTGGAAACAAGGAAGACAACTACTGCGACAGTAAGAGCACACACAGGCCGTCACTGTTTCCTGTTTGCAGCACAGGTGACGACAGGCGACGACAGGTGGCGTCAGATATCACCTGGACTCAGAGGAACAGCAGGATGTCTTTAACAGCTTGAGCTACATTTCGTAGACGTCTGTAGGACAGGAGAGTGGACGTCTCGTTCGTCCTCAGAGAATCTGAAGGGAGACAGCTGACTGTCAATCACTGGATCAATCACATTGAAAGGATATTGATTAATGATTGTACAGACTTAAACTGGTTCAGTGTGTTAAATATCAGAATCTGCTGCCAACCAATCAACCAATCAAGAAAAGAATCTGTAGGTCGAAGTTACAGCGAGACGTCCTCAGATTGTCAGACTGTGATATAAAACTCTGTGTGTGTGTGTGTGTGTGTGTGTGTGTGTGTGTGTGTGTGTGTGTGTATGCGTGCGTGCGTGCGTGCGTGCGTGCGTGCAGGTACCTGCAGGAGGTGGGCTACACAGACACCATCCTGGACGTTCGTACTCAGAGGGTTCGCTCTCTGCTCGGCCTGTCGGGCTCCGAGCAGAACGGATCTGTGGAGAACAAGAACCTTCAGCACCTGATCAACGGAACAGAGCGCCGCAAGGACAGCAAGAGGTACACACACGCACGCACGCACGAACACACACAGTCACACACAGTCACTGCAGGTCACACACTGTCACACCTGTCATCAGGAGTCCAGGTGACGTTCTGGAGACGTTCAACTTCCTGGAGAACGCAGAGGACAGTGATGAAGAGGAGGATGAGGAGGGAGACCTGATGGATGACATCAGCACTGACAAACACCACCGAGCCAAGAAACACAAGACCAAGGTACACACACACACACACACACACACACACACACACAGCCCTGCTCTCTCCTCTCCTCCCCCTGACGTCTCCTCCCCCCCCCCTTCTCCTCCTCCTCCTCCTCCAGGTGGGGAATGAGGGCTTGGCGTCGGAGGACGACGCCGACACGGAGGAGGCTCTGAAAGAGTTTGACTTCCTGGTGACGGCAGAGGACGGCGAGGGAGCGGGTGAGGCTCGGAGCTCCGGGGACGGGACGGAGTGGGGTGAGAGTCTTTCAGTGTCTCAGCCAATCAAACGCTGGTGTGTAGATAGGGGACAGTTGTCAGCCAATCAGTCGTCCGTTCGTCTCTCTGCAGCGGAGCCTCTACCGTTTCCTCCCGGCGGGGGGAAGTCCTTCCTGTTGGGGGGGTCGGACGACGTGTTGGAGAGCGTGCTGGGATTGGGTGACCTCGCCGACCTCACCGTCACCAACGATGAAACGGACTACAGCTACGATGTAAGACGCCAACCGCAGCGCCGCTTCATCACGTGGGCGCTCACTGATCCATTTAACCACATGATCTGTCGTTTATCCCTCCAGCTGCCGTCCAATAAAGAGTCTTCGTTCAGGAAGACGTGGAACCCAAAGTACACGCTGCGGAGCCACTTCGACGGCGTTCGAGCGCTGGCCTTCCACCCCGTCGAGCCCTGCCTGGTCACCGTGTCCGAGGACCACACCCTCAAACTGTGGAACCTCACCAAGACCGTCCCTGCCAAAAAGTAGGCGCACGATGAGCGTCCGCCGCCGCACTCTGAAGATGAAGATGATGAAGATAATGAAGATGATGTGTTCAACAACAGTCTGGATGTTTGATTTCTGACTCCCAGTTTTCTGTTTGTGTTTTCCAGAAGTGCCTCTTTTGATGTGGAACCCGTCTACACATTCAGAGCTCATGTGTACGTACACGCACGCACGTGCACACACACACACAGACGCACACGCACAGACACACACACACACATGCACACACACAGACACAGACAGACAGACACGCGCACACACACAGACACACACGCACACACACACACAGACAGACACACACACACACACACACACACACACACACACACACACAGGCACATGCACACACACAGACACACACACACACACAGGTTTCTGATGTCATGAAGAAGATGAACGTATGGACAACAGCAAGAAAAAAGCTCTGAAAGATCTCTCTGTCTGTCTCTGTCTCTCCTTCTGTCTGTCTGTCTCTGTCTCTCCTTCTGTCTCTGTCTCTCTGTCTCTCTCTGTGTCTCTCTGTCTCTCTGTGTCTCTCTGTCTCTCTGTCTCTCTCTGTCTCTGTCTCCAGTGGTCCAGTGTTGTCGTTGGCGATGACGTCCAGTGGTGAGCAGTGTTTCAGTGGAGGCATCGACTCGACCATCCAGTGGTGGAACATCCCCAGCTCTAACGTGGACCCCTACGATACCTACGGTACACGCACACGCGCGTGCGCACACACACGCACACACGCACACACGCACACACTCTCCAGAAACACCGTGTTAATCTTCACACATACACCTGTTTGCTCAGTACGTTAACAGACCCCTCCTCTCTTTTTCTTCTCGTCCAATCAGACCCCAGCGTCCTGGCGGGGTCGTGGACAGGGCACACAGACGCCGTGTGGGGATTGGCTTACAGCGGCATCAAGAACCGCCTCCTGTCCTGCTCGGCCGACGGAACGGTGAAACTGTGGAACCCGACGGAGAAGAACCCCTGCATCAGCACTTTCAACACAAACAGAGGTGAGGACAGAGAGCGTCCCCAGAGGACACGGCAGGACCTGCAGCGTGATGGACCCATTCATGTGTGTGTGTGTGTGTGTGCGTGTGTGTGTGTTTGTAGAGCACGGTGTCCCCACGTCGGTGGACTTCAACGGCTGTGACCCCGCCCACATGGTGGCGTCCTTTAACAGTGGAGACGTGGTGGTCTATGACCTGGAGACTTCCCAGAATGCACTGGTGCTGAAGGGGCAGGGAGAAAGCAGTAAGACACACACACACACACACAGTCAACAGAAATGTGTCGTATCTTCTTCGTTGTTTTTCTCTCCTCTTCATCGTCTCGACTCTTCTTCCTCACTCTTTTAACCCCGCCCCCTCAGCCCTCCCAGGGTCCAATCATATCAATAAGGTGGTCAGTCACCCCACGCTGCCCGTCACCATCACCGCTCACGAAGACCGCCACATCAAATTCTACGACAACAAGTCAGGTCAGTCTGTCTCTGTCTCCACCTGTCTCTACCTCTCTGTCTCCGCCTGTCTATGTCTCTGTCTCTGTCTCTGTCTCTGTCTCCGCCTGTCTCTACCTGTCTCTACCTTTCTCTACCTGTCTGTCTCTGTCTCTACCTGTCTGTCTCTGTCTCTGTCTCTGTCTGTCTCTGTCACAGTCTGACTTCCGTCCTTTAGTGACGTTCTGTCCTCAGCTCCTCTCAGTCTGGAGCTGCAGGTGTTGAAGTGAAAGGATCATCTGTTGAGCAGCAGTGCTCACCTGTCTGTCTCACCTGTCTGTCCCACCTGTCTGTGTGCGTGCAGGTAAAGTGATCCATGCCATGGTGGCTCACCTGGACGCAGTGACCAGTCTGGCAGTGGATCCTAACGGGATCTACCTGATGTCTGGAAGTGAGTCTCTTTCAACCAACAAGTCTGTGATGTTTGATCAAAATGTTTGAACTCCTCCTCCTCACCTCCTCCTCCTCAGGTCACGACTGCTCCCTGCGTCTGTGGAACCTCGACAGTAAAACGTGCGTCCAGGAGATCACCGCTCACCGGAAGAAGAGCGAGGAGGCCATCTACGACGTGGCCTTCCACCCCTCCAAGGCCTACATCGCCTCCGCCGGCGCCGACGCCCTCGCCAGGGTCTACGTGTAGACAAGGAGGAGAAGAAGAAGCAGAGGACCGCGGGGCGAGAGACTCAGACACAGAGAGAGAGAGAGAGAGAGGCTAGTCTGTTCACACATTAACAGTATTCAGGTCTGTTCAGGTCTCTGAGCACGAGATCTCCATCAGACGACTGAACGAACACACACACACACACACACACACACACACACACACACACACACTCTGTGAAAGCGAGGAGGCAGAGCTTTGTGTGTGTGTGTCTCCCTCCGACTGGCTGAGAGACGTTCAACAGCAGAAACACAAACGTTGTCAAACGTTGTTTGAAGCCTGCAGGTCGACGCCCAGCAGCTCACCTGTCCTGTGATGTCACCTGCCCTCGTCTGCGGAGCCCCGGCGCGGCTCCGATGACACTACATGAAGCCCCTCCCCCTCGTGTTGACACTAGTCTGACCTCGTGACCCCGCGGCGCCCAGCAGACGGACTCAAAGGAAAAATCCCCCATCAGAGCGTTTCTTCTTCTGTGAGGATGACGATGGCGTCACAGCTCCAGGTGTCAGAAAAACCTCGCCGCCAAGCTTTGCCGTTTTTGTCTTTACTGTTAGCGACGACAGGAAGTGTGGTCCCAGCCGGACTCACTGACGGCGTCTTAGCTGAGCGGAGTGATGCGGCCAACGCTTCCATTACGTTAAGTTAATTCAGAGACTGATGTCAGCTGACTGGCCGTCACGGCGTTCATCAGCCAACACGTGATTGGCTGGTTTGTTGAGCTGTAGGATGTATCTACTGACTGAACCGTTTTCCCTCTTGGCTGCTCGTATTTCCAGTCTGAACTGTAGACCTTGAACGCAGCATCGCTCTGCCAGACAATCTTCAGTCACAACTGAAGTTCATTGATTTCTTTCCAAACTGCAGTGACTGCTGGGAGAAAACCCCCACAGTGCTTTGCAGGAGCGCCTTCACTTTGACGTTTTGTGTCCAAAATGTCTCGCAGCTGTCCCCGCTGCTCTGAGGTGACAGAGTTTCCCTGGACGTCCTGCTGCTGAGCGTCGATTCGTCCTTCGCTGACGAGGACTCAAACGTCCCTGATGGTGCAGAAGAAGAACACGAGGGGGTTTTTCCTTTGAAGCGTCTCAGAGGACAAGACGGCGGACAGAACGTTTGACCTTTGAACCCTCAGTGAACCGAAGCTTCAGGAAAAACAGCAGATTTTTCTAACTTTTTACAGTGTTTTTAAAGAAAGTTCATTAAGAAATGAAATGTTGAGCGACGAGAACTCGATGGCAGATCGTGTCGGGTTGAAGGTCACATGTTCTGTTTCCGTCTCTGACCGCGTGCAAGCTGATTGGACGTCCACCCTAACGGGAACACGGATTGGCTAATGCACCCCCACCTCAGCCCCTGGGGGGCCGGTCGCTGCGCTGCGTCTCTTCAGACGTCTCTGTAGTTCCACGTGGACGTTTTCTGTTTGTGTACGATAAATCTAGTTTTTATGATCGTTTTTATAAACGTGGAAACGTCTCGTCAGCGGCACCGAGGACGATTCTGGTTCCTCATCCCGTCCAGTCCTGCCATCACGACGCTCACAGACCCCGCCCCTCTACTTCCTGTCACATGATGTTCTCAGACTCTGTCTGACCCATAAAGATGGAGAAACTCCAGGTTCATTTTCACGAACTGTAGAGAGGAGGAGCGGGAGGAGGAGGAGGAGGAGGTTAACGAGCTCTGATAACGATGTTTGTCTCTTAGACGATGATCCAGTTCATTCAGCACAGAGTGACGCTGCTCTCAGATCAGTGGACGGATCGTTTCTGTGAAGACGTCCAGAGGACGTCCTCCTCTGAGGACGTGTCTGTCTTTTGAAAGTGTTTCACTCTGTTGGTTCTCACGTTTGATTCGTTCACGCCGTCAATCCTGAAACTGTCCGTTAAATTTGACTTTAGTGTAACGTCAACATGAGGCGGCCATATTTGAACCTATCATCGTCACTGATGATGATGAGGATGATGAAGGTGACATCAGTGACTCGGCCTGAAGAACGTGTCATCAGTCTGAGCAGAGACGCAGTGAACCAGGACGCCTGAACACACCTGAGCAGGTGAACGAGACTTTAAACGCAAGTGGACTTTTTTAATTGTTTAAACATTTTATTTATTGATTTTTTTATTTGATTTTTTTTTTTAATTCTGAAGATGAGCTGCGCCTCACATCTCACTTTGACGTCGTCCTTCGTCCCTAAAACACAAAGTTTTATTTCTTAGAAGAATTCAGCTCAGATTTTAGCTTTGATTTTATATCGACAAGCAAAAAACTCAGATCACATTTCAGTCGGTCGAGATTTGACCTTTGACCTTTTCTTCTCAGACAGTCTGATGAGGGTTTGTGGTTTTGTTGACGCGGAGGATCAGACGCTTCTTTACCTCAGAAACGAGCGTCAGAGCTCGTTAACTGCCAGCTGTCATTCAGGAAATTAACTCCAGCGTTACCGTGTGGCGTTCAGGTGTCGATGGCTCACGGAAATCTGCCAACGCTCAGCAGGAACGTCACAAACTCTGAATTGGGTCCAGTTTCCAGTTTGAACTGGGTCCAGTTTCCAGTTTTTGGCCGTTTCAGGGAAACTTCTGGTCTTTAACTCTGAAGTGTTTAGGTTTACACATCCAGAAACAGTACCTGAACGCAGCGCAGTCTCTGTCAATGGTGTGTTCAGGGAGCAGCTGCAGGTTCAGGTGGAGGCTTCAGCTCCTCCTCCTCCTCCTCCTCATATCACTGTGTGACTTTTCTCATGTTCTTCATCACGGCTTCATCGAGCAGAAGTGAAGTATATTATATATCATGACGGTTTTTAATCTCGACCTTTTGAGGAAAAAGGAGCGGTTTGAGCTGCAGGAGAAACTGTCCAATCAGAGGCCTCCTGGGGGCCGGGTTTTGAAACAAGGCTGCCACCTGATTGGCTGACCCCTGCGCCCCCCCCCACCTGCTCTGATGACACGTGCGGTTTTATTTCATAGTTGTGGTTTGTTTCTGTTTTAATTTAATTTGTAACTGAAGGGATTTGAGCGGCGAGCGATTGATTGACTGATTGGTTGATTGATTGATTGATCACAACAAAATCTTTATTTTTCTTTTCACCAACGCTACAACTTACTGTGTAACTAAAGACTTTTTGTTTGTGTAATGCATGATTAATACAATAAAGTATTTTTTCTAGTCTTCCAAAAATGGAAAAAAAGGTTCTGATCAGTTTGCGAGTTTTGATGAGTTTTGTAAGTTTTTTTTTTTTGTTTTGTTTTTGATTTACAAACTATGAAACAGCAGATTTTAAAGATTGTACCACATAGCAGAATAAACTGTATATAAAATGTCTATAATAACTATTAAATGGTGTACCTGTACAGAGGCCGCTGCCGCTTCTCTGCTTTCTGTGGAAACACACTTCAGGTGGTTTGATTGAACAGGAAATGTCCCACCAAAATAAAAGCTGAGGCAGACGTTTGTCACCTGTGAAACTTCACTTCAAAAATTCAAATTTTGGATTTTTAACAAACCTGTCGACACACTGCCGTCTGAACACTTCGGCTGCTTTCAGTCTGGACGTTTTCCTCGTTTGGGTCTTTTAGCTCTGATGAAGAGAAACGTTTTACATCACCCCAGCGGGGGTCACATGATCCGAGGGGTCATGTGATGATGAATCTGAGAGGAAGGAATTAAAAACATTCTGAGACATCAAACTTTATTTTTCACACTTTCCTCTGATTGGTTGTGCAGCTAATAATCATTAGTGATGTGTGTTTGACCTTTGACCTACGGGGTCAGACAGGTTTCAGACATGCAGTAATGACAATGTCTGCAGACAGAGGAGTTACGTGGTTTTTGTATCAAAGTAAACTGAATGTCTTCAGGTTTTGGACTATTTGTTGGACAAAACGAGACATTTGAAAATATTTTTCAATATTTTCTGACATTTAAAAGTTAAACTGTGAAACAGAAATCCATCAGGAAAAGAAGTGAGCTCTGATTGGACAGACTTCACAAGCAGCTGAAAGGCCGCGATGCGTTCAGGACCACTCGGCAGTTTGTCCCTTCAGCTGATGAAGACCTTCAGGTGTGGTCGAAAGCTGCTGAGAACCGTAAGTTCACCTTGAATTCATATTTTATTTTGAATATTTCAATAGTTTCAGAACAAGAAGTGTTTCCGTTCACTGACTGTTGATGAGTTTATTGACAGCTGTGTGCCATGTGACTTCATCCTTTGATTGACAGGCCTCTTTACACCCCAGCTGCGGGCCTACAGCGAGTATTTGGCGGCGTGAGCGGCTTCGATGACGGTGTGGCGTCTGCTGGTGTCCCGTGAGGTCGTGGCGAGCGGGGCCGGGCACACGACGAGCGGAGCCTGGCGTCCGTCGAAGGCGTCGTCGCTGACTGTCATGGCGTCCAGGTGCCGCCGCAGCAGGAGCCTCAGCTGCTGGTTCTCTCGACTCAGATCGTCTCTGTGTTTCTTCAGAGCTTCTCGCTGCAGCGCGGCGGTGCTGATGGACCAGGAGACCTGCAGCAGCTCCGGGAACTCGGCGGCGACCTGTGGAGACACGGAGGTCTGAGCTCTGAACCGTACAGTTTGTCTCCACCTGTCTGATCCAGATCGTAGACACCAACGTTCTGACAGGATCAGGGACAAAACTACCAAAATAAGAGCCAGGTTGGAACAAAGCAGCAGCTTCTGTCGTCCTGTGGAGGACGTTTGTGCTGCAGACGGACGTTTTTCCCCCAGTTTTCTCTCCTGTACGCTGCTCTATTGTCTGCCTTATTGTCTCCTTTGATACATATTTCAGTTATAAAAGTAGATTTCTGAATATGGACGGGCTCAATAATGTCCTGTGTACAATTATTTTGCATTTGTTTTGAGAGGTGGGGAAATATCTTACACTTACAGCAGCCCTTGAACGTGTCACGGTCTGATGCTCCTCTGTGTGTCGGTCAGTCAGCTGTCAGTCGTCTGTATTGACTCGTCAGTGATGAGAACTGAACCCAGCAGGTTTGTGATTGGCTGGGACTTAGCGAGTGAGGGAAGCTAACCGCTAGCTGCTGAACTGAAGGGACTGTCTGTTCGTTCGGTTGGACAATCAAAGTTTTATGAGCCTGTGAAACGAGACACTGAGCTCGTTTGAAGCTGTTTTATTCTGTTAATTCTTCTTCGTGGGCTCAAACGCAGGCACCACGCTGGCCCGGTGCTAATGTTAGCTAGCCGTCGCCCTCACTAACCGGGACGAGCAGAGACTGAATGTTGTTGCTGAACTTGCAAACACTTATTTCCTCATCCAGCAGAGCAACACGATTTGTTCCCGCTCAACCTGAAAGCATCTGCTCGATTACCTTTTGGTCCCACCTACAGGACCAGCAGTCAGTCAGGAAGACCTGAACCTCAGAACCCACCTGAGCCGGTTCAGTTGTCTGTGGTCTGTGTTCCTCTGGAAGGAACGAGTGGTTCTTCTGCTCGCTCTCCAGCTTGCGACACATGTCAGCGACACGTAAAACCCTCTGACCCTGGATCAGCACAGAGCGACAAGGTGAATGAGCAGCAGCAGCTCAGGTGTGAGGCTGGACAAACGGGATGTGACGAGTCTCACCTTGGCGATAACGGCCTGCAGGTTCTTGGTGGCGTTGTCGCTCTGGACAGTGAGGTCGGTGAGCTGCTTCCTCGCCGCCGTCTGAGCCTGAGTCAGCTGGTCCCGAAGCTTGTGAGTCTTCCGGTTCACCTGGTTTCTGGCGGCTGTCAGATCCTGTTCCACCGACTGGTTTTCAGTCTTGGTGGAGTTCAGCTTGTCCCTCAGCTGAGTGACGGTGTCCTGAGAGAGGAGGGAAACAGGATGGAGGCGTTCGTTGAACCATCTGAACATTTCCTCCTTCTGCTCTCTGACAGTGAACTGAAGATCTTTGGGTTGGTCAAACGTTTCATCCCAAAGCTTCAGGCTGGATCAAACCGATCACATGACACCTCGCATGTAGCTCCTTAAAGTGAAACGACGCGTGAGACTTGCTTTTGTTTGTACAAACATGAATCGTAGAAGCTACAACGATCATCTCCTCCGCCTCACCTGGGAAACACTGCAGAACACACCTTGACACCAGTTTGTGGGCACGGCGTTAGCTTCGTTAGCTTCGTTAGCTTCGTTAGCCTGCTTAGTTCCACTGACCTGCAGCCGCTCCACCTTCCTCATGTGCTCGTTGGTCATCTGAATGAAGCGTTGCTTCGTGGACAGCAGCCGGTCGAGCTCCTTCGAGTCTTTGCTGCAGAGCTGCTCGGCCTCCTGCCTCTGCAGGGTCTTCTCCTTCAGCGTCTCCTGGTCGCTCAGAGCAGCCTTCTGTCCACAGAGAGGGACACGGGAGACAAATGTCAGACACTCCCATCAGCAAAGCTGCACATGAAGACGCAGAGAGGGAGCCGTCGGTACCCTGTCGTCGTAGGCGCTCCTGTACGCCGCGATGCTTTCACTGTACAGTCTGTGAAGTTCACCCATGGCTGCTTTGTGTTTCTGCTCCACGGTGAACGTGGCGTCCTCCAGATCAGCTCGCTGCTGCTGAAAGCCTGCCGACATCTGCCTCCTGAAAGACAGAAACCAGGTCACGCTGGAGACATGGTGGACCAGCATACATCCCTGTCAAAACCTGACCCCTACATTACCCATGATGCAACTCAAACGTCACCAGTCGAGTCAGATATAGTGGTGTCTTGTGCTAGTAGCGGCTAACGTAGCCTGCAGGCCGTCAGTCTGACCTCTCACAGCTGAACCTGGAGCTCAGGTGCTGCAGGCCGTTCTCCCACTGCTGCTGCACAAACATCAGCCGTCTGTGCTGCTGGGTCCACAGACGCTCCACGTGCTGCAGGTGAACACGGCGCACCTGAGCCGACTGACACTCCGCCTCCTGCAGGTCGCGCTCCAGGCTCTAACAAACAGGAAGTGACACGCTGTGAGTCGAGCACGTGAACGTACAGGGTGAAGAGCGAGGATGAGGACCACCTTGATGATGCTGTCCAGGCCGTCCAGGCGCCTCTCGAACGTCTGGCTGAGGACGGCGACGTCTTCACGCAGCTCAGCGGCTCGAGTCTGACGGAGGATCGACCTCCAGCCCTCGTTCAGCTTCAGCAGGTTCACCGCGGTGTTCCGCTCCTCCTTCTGCAGCTTGTCCTGACGTCAGACAGAGAAACAACACAGCTGCTCACTGACACGCTGATCACCGATCGATCGATCGATCGATTGATTGGTGTCAGTTCATGTGTGAGCCATGGAAACGGCTTCATTTTAAACTTCAGGCAGTGAAAACAGTCGAAATGTGAGTTGACGCAGAAGAACTGACAGAAGTTGAAGTGGACGTTGAAGAAACTGTTGAAGTGTCAGTTGAGCCTCCTTCGAGCAGGAGTTACCTTCAGGAACAGCGTGAGGATCTCCTCTCTCCTCTTGGCCATCTCCTCCTCCGCCTGAGCTCTCTGCTGCAGGTACAACAGTCTCTCCTCCTCCGTCTTTGCTCCACCTTTACCTCCTTTCTTTGCTTTCTTCGGCATGATCCCTCCTCCTCCTCCTCACTCTGCTGCTTTGACACCTGAGCACCAATCAGAATTCAGCTCTTCGCTTTCAGAGTACAGACGTCGAGTTCATGCTTCTAAAGATCACGTAGCTCACGGACAAACTGTCGTCTGACCTCAGCTCAGCTTCACCTGATTGGACCAGAACAACACCTGAGCTCAGCCCAGCTCAGTAAACTCAGTGTCTGGGTTCAGACGTCCTCTTGGACTCTCCCATCTCCTGATTGGCAGTTTTCAAAATGTTCTTTTTACAGATAAAATAATCGATCAATCCAGAAAATGATCAGAAATACATGATTCTTAGATTTCTTCACATTCATTCAAAAGCTTTTTTTTTTTTTTTTTTTCCCATGTTCAGCTAACGGACAGACTCTGTCTCTTTGTCTCTGTGTCTGTGTCTCTGTCTGTGTCTCTGTCTCTCTTTGTCTCTGTGTCTGTGTCTCTGTCTGTGTCTCTGTCTCTCTTTGTCTCTGTGTCTGTGTCTCTGTCTGTGTCTCTGTCTCTCTTTGTCTCTGTGTCTCTGTCTGTGTCTCTGTCTCTCTTTGTCTCTCTGTCTCTGTCTCTGTCTCTGTGTCTCTCTTTGTCTCTCTGTCTGTCTCTGTGTCTCTCTGTGTCTCCCTGCCTCTCTTTGTCTCTCTGTCTGTGTCTCTGTCTGTGTCTCTGTCTCTCTTTGTCTCTGTGTCTCTGTCTGTGTCTCTGTCTCTCTTTGTCTCTCTGTCTGTGTCTCTGTCTGTGTCTCTGTCTCTCTTTGTCTCTGTGTCTCTGTCTGTGTCTCTGTCTCTCTTTGTCTCTCTGTCTCTGTCTCTGTGTCTCTGTCTCTCTTTGTCTCTCTGTCTGTCTCTGTGTCTCCCTGCCTCTCTTTGTCTCTGTGTCTGTGTCTCTGTCTCTCTTTGTCTCTGTCTCTGTCTCTGTCTCTCTGTCTCAGTCCATCCATGAAGCTTCTTAATGACTACAGTTACTTTTTAGGAATACTCATAAAATACTCATAAACATCTCCAGCAGTAAAACTAATACAGCAGACAGAAAAACTCTGACAGGGACACTTTACTGCTACATGAGTACTTTTACTTGAAGTACTTTAAATTCATGTTCCTGTTCTGTTTTGGGCTGTACAACACGTGACTATTTACCGTTGCCAGGGCAACAAGTGGCGATTGACGTTAGCACATTAGCTTGTTAGCTTTATCGTCTTCATGGTAAAACGGAAAACCGGACATTTATAAAGAAAATGTCCAGCAGCTGCCGCTGTCCTCCCGCCGGTAAACCGACGTGCTGTCACCGGTCAGACTCTAAAAATAACGGCTTTAATCCCCGCGGAGCTCCTTTAGCTTTAGCTTTAGCTTTAGCTTTAGCTTTAGCTTTAGCTTTAGCTCCAGCTCCAGAGACGGCGGTGTCCGGTTACCGCACCGCCTGCCGTCTGTTCTAAACATATTTGAACTGGTAAAAATGGTTGAACTGGTTCCAGTCTAACCGGTGAAATAATGCAGAGTCATAGATGAAGAGGGGATGGTTTCTTTATTTTATATACGACCCATCTGTAAATCATGTTAGTTTCTAGACACAGACCCGAACCAGGACATCAAACACGTGAAACACAGAAACAAAGGAAACAAGAATAGAATATTTCTCATAACCACGAAAAGCCACAGTTTGACCTGGCTGTGATTATTCTGTGAGAAGAAGCGTTAAAGTCTCGCAGATCTTTGCTATTAAACAACTTTCGGACACTTTGATCCGGATAAAAGCAGCTGCAGACGAATAGTCTGTGGCTGAAAAGCCTCAAAGTGAAAAACTAAACACACCTGACGGGATTCAGAGGTGAACACACGCTGTACGGACACCAGCAGTTACACCTGTGCTCGGACGGAAAGGTAAACGTTAGCCAGCTCGCCTAAAGCGCCACCGCACGTTACATTCAACAGCACAAAGTACCCACAGTCTACAGTCAACGCACGTACGGTTTCCTCTACGAAAAGTGCGGATTGTTCACGGAACTGGCAACCCGCTGGAGGAGCTGCAGCCTTCAGAGTCTGTACGTCATCGATTGCACCTGTAAATACTGCTCTTTTATTTGTAGTGCAGTATTTTCACAGTGTGTATTAGTACTTTTACTGCAGTAAAGGATCTGAGTACTTTCAGACGCGTTGAAACATTTCGGTGTTAAATGAAGTTAAATCTCAGTCAGTGAAGTCCAGCTGGGCTCATCTGGAGCTCACAGGTGAAAGAAAACACCTGAACTCTCTAACTCACCTGTGAGATCAGCGCGGAAACACCTGGAAATCCGTCCGAGAGTTTCGAGCTGCCGCGGCTTGTTTGCGTTCCGTCTCCATAGCAACGGATGCGGAGACGATCCGCCATGTTGGTCCAAACAACGTCAGAGCAGACAACCAATCAGCAAACAGCATCATCAGTCGCATTTGTAACAGCAGAACAAGCAGCCAGGGGACAAAAAATAGATAAATTCACCTGTTGGATTTGAACCCGTCAGTCAAACTTTAAACGAAGTCACGTGATGAACTGATGCGTTTCAGTGTCATATGATGACGTGTCTCCAACTGTCTCCACGTGTTTGTCTTTGCGTCGACGTCTTTATTTACGTCACAGCAGTGATTTTAGTCTGTTTGATGCATTCACGTGTCTTTTGTATTTTTCAGCGTTGACACTGAACACAAAGTGACACTTTATCTTCTAACTGCATGTTTTCTTGTAATCTGCAGTTTGGACACCAGGTGGCGCCACGTGCCTGTCTGAGTTTCAGCAACATGAGCAGTTTGGACAAGGTGTAAAAATACCTGTTTATTGAGACACAAGTGAAGCAGGTAATAAATACAGAAAAAGGACAGAATTATCATTTAACATCCAAATTGCATAAAAGGCTTCATTTACAGAGACAAAGAAAATCAGAATTTTGAAAAATGTTTTATATCTGTCAAAGTCCGACATCAGGACGACGAACGGGATCAAACCTCCACCAACGAAGAAGCACACATTCATTTCACCAGCTCATTTCAGCCCCAACCCAGAAATCATCAGCCGCTGCTTTCAGTTCATTTCAATCAACTAGAAGAAACAGAAAAACACTTTTACAGGCCAAACTCAGTGTGACCTGTCATGTGACCTGGAGGAGAAAATCTAACTCATAATAATAAACTGTTCTCTCTGATGAACAGAACGATAAACATTAAACGATGGTTCTCGTTTTGTTTGACCGACGTGGACGCTGCAGCGATGACGCGTCCACATCGTCACTGTTTGATCTTATTGTCCTGAGATCCACTCTGACATGAAAGATGTTAACTTGTGAGAGATTTGGCACTTTTTTTTTTTTATATTCGCGTCTCAACAGTCGTTAATTTCAAGCTGCACGTTGACGTGAACCAGAATCATTAGAATAAAAGACAGTCTTTGATTCAACGGTTACATTTTTAAGAGATGATTCGCAAATTCTGGAACAGATTATTTTGAAAAGACTCCAAAAGAAAAATAATAAAGATTAACATAAAAAATAGATCTTTTTTTTTTTTGCTTTAATCTGCAGTTTAATTTCAGTTAGCATCTAGAATTAGCTTCCTTAAAGCTAATGCCTCTGCTTCAGTGAGGTTAGCGGGCTAACATGTTAGCGTTAGCTACGTTTTGACGAGTTATTTACAATAGTCATTTTTAGGTTTTCACTGCTTTGTGTTGTACTTCAGGGCAATCTGATTACTTTCTACAGGCTGCAGAATCAAACACCGACGGCGGATTGTTGTGAACGATTTTGGTCTCTGCTGTTTGATGATTGGTTGTTTGGTGATTTCCCAGCGTCGCCTTCATTAAATAGAAGCAATGCTTTTTGGTTTACGTGTGGCTTTCTATGTTGTGTTCTTATATACATGTGTATGCGTCAGTATTAGTTGGTATATGTGTACAGTTTATATACAGTGTGTCCTTGTACTTCTGTCCAGGTGATTCTGTCCCATGTGAGGACATTTTGTCTGGTTGTCTCTTAAAATGGCAGCGTGAGGACTCGGTTTTAGATGAAGGACTTTCAGTAAGGGACCTCACGAGTATAGATGTACAAAAGTGTCCTTATGTTTCTGTGGGGACGTTTTATTGAGTCCTCACACCTTCAGGTTACGGTTCAGGTCGTGGTCACGGGATCAGAAGCACAAGCGCGTCGTCTTAGTTTTTCTCCGTGAAGTCTCGGCAGATTCCTCGGACCAGCGGCGGGACGAACTCGGCGAGGCCGGTGAACTCTCTGGTGAAGAAGGTGTGGCTGTCCTTCGGCTCTGATGACATCGCTCTGAGGTCCTCCAGGGGTGCCCAGGCCACGCCCACCGCGTACATGGTGATGCCTTGTGATTGGTGGACGGGACAAAAAGGACATGTGAGAGACGCAGACTTTAAAAGAACTGAATGCAAACTGCTGTTTTTCCTCTGGTTGAGGACACACACCTTGAGTCTGTGCAGCCATCGCCGGACCTCTGACGTCGTCATACGATTGGCCGTCTGTCACCACAATCAGGAAGTTGCGGCCAGGTCCTGTCCGCCTGGGGGACAAAGAGACAGATAGATCAGTCTGGAGATGAAAAACAGGAACCACTGCTTTAAATAACGTCTCTGTTCTTGTTCACTTCTTCTTCTGCCTGCAGCCAAACCAACGGTGTCTTTGAATTATTAACACCTGCTTGGTTGTTTTTCAAATGGAAGCAGAACACAACACTCAGGTGTGATGTTACCTGAACAGGTTCTGGGTGGCATAGCTGATGGCGCCTCCGGTGGCCGTCCCTCCGCTCATGTAGGGGATGCTCCTCAGAGCGTTGATGGTGTCGTCTTTGGTGGAGTAGTCATGCAGGCCGAACTCCAGCCTCTGATCGTAGGTGAACTGCACCGCACCTGGACATCAACGCACAGCCAATCAACCAATCAGCTCGTCAATTGATCCAATCATGTCCACCCAGAGACTCTTACCGATGCGAGATCCCAGGTCTGAGATGTCAAAGCTTCGGGCGATTCCTGCCAGGAAGTCCAGGACCAGCTTGAAGTTTCCGTCTCCAACGCTGGACGAACCATCGATCAGGAAGCCGATGTTCACCGAGTTGTAGCAGGTTTTACCTTAAACACACACACGCACACACACTTTACAAATCTTTACCACCATGACTTAAACATGAACGTGAACTCTGACGGGTCCATATTGAAACTGCTTTCAGTCTCATTTAATGGAAAAGTTTGACAGTTTGTGGAAATCCTTCTCTTCTGGTTCTCGCTGTGTTGGATGATGTAAAGTAAACATCAGTCGGCTGCATTGGAGCTTTTGAAGGTTTATGGGAAAATATTTAAACCTGGACTTTAAACAGACCTGAATTCTTCCTTCACAGCTTGCTGCCAGTCGTAATGCTAAGCTAAGCTAAGCTAGCTGTCTAGCTTCACTCTGATTGGACGGGTTGTGGCGGCGTCTTACTGCACAGCAGGCTGTCCAGCGAGCAGAGTCTCTGAGTGAGAGGTTTGACGTGTTTGGTGGTGCTGAACCAGCTGGGGATCGTGTAGCTGAAGAAACCGTTGTCTTTACACACCGCCTGCACAAAGACGAGGAGATGGTCTGTTGGAAACGGGTCAATATGAATGTTCACGAGATGAATGAAAGTGGGAAGGAAGCGCAGACCTTCTTCACGTACTCCCTGTCTCGCACCATGGCGAACTCCTCGGGCACTGGTTTGGCCACGGACACCAGGAAGACGTTGATGCCGGACTCTCTGGCCAACGTGGCCGCCTGCTCCAGGTCGTCGGACGGCCAGCCGTCAATCAGCACCACCATCACCCGGGGGTGACCCCGCCTGCCCCCATTCTCCTGGGTGAAGAAGGTCTCCGTCGTGTGCATGATGGCTTTACCTGCACGAGACCAAAACCAAGAAAGAAGCAGTTCAAGAGACGTTTAACTGGAACTGGAACATCAAGGCAAGGCAAGGCAAGGCAAATTTATTTGTATAGCACAATTCATACACCAGGCAATTCAAAGTGCTTTACAGAAGCATAAAAATACATTAAAATCATACATTTCAAAGAAAGAAAGAAAGAAAGAAAGAAAGAAAGAGATTAGAAGAGAATAGAAAAATAAAAATAAAATACAATTAAAGGAAGCCAGTAAAAGACAATAATTTAGTGTTTAAGACAATAATCTAGCATTTAAAATGATTACTTTAAGTAAAAGCTGTAGCGAATAATAATGTTTTCAACTCTGATTTAAATGAGCTGACTGTTGGTGCAGACCTCAGGTGTGCAGGGAGAGTGTTCCACAGGTGAGGAGCATAATAACTGAAAGCTGCTTCACTTTGTTTGGTTCTCATTCTGGGAACACACAATAGACCTGTCCCTGATGACCTGAGAGGTCTGGATACTTCATATGGAGTTAATAAATCTACAATATATTTCGGTCCTAGACCATTTAATGCTTTGTAGACCAACAGTAAGATTTTAAAGTCTATTCTTTGACTCACAGGAAGCCAATGTAGTGATCTGAGGACTGGTGTAATATGGTCCATTTTTCTGGTGTTTGTAAGGACTCGTGCAGCAGCATTTGGAATCAGCTGTAGTTGCCTAATTGATTTTTTGTTTAGGCCAGTAAAGACTCCATTGCAATAGTCCAACCTACTGAAAATAAATGCATGAACCAGTTTTTCCATGTCTTCTTTGGACAGACATCCCTTAATTCTGGTTATATTTTTCAGGTGGTACTAGGCTGATTTGGTAATGAGCTTTAACTGGCTGTTAAAATTCAGGTCAGAATCAATAATTACACCAAGATTTCTGGCTTTATCTGTTGTTGTCAGTGACATGGAATTAAGGTGAGCACTGATCTTTGACCTTTCATTTTTGGGGCCAAATACAATCACTTCTGTCTTATCTGCATTAAGCTGAAGAAAATTCTGGCACATCCACTCATTGATTTGATGAATACAGTCACTCAGTGAAAGTAAGGGACTGTAGTCATGTGATGACACAGAAATATAAAGTTGTGTATCATCTGCATAAGTATGATAAGAAATATTATGTTGCTCCATGATCTGAGCTAGGGGCAACATGTAGATATTGAAAAGAAGTGGTCCGAGAATGGACGGACCACAGAGCAACAAACGGCCTTTCTCACCATTCAACTACGTTTCCCACGAGGCTTTGCAGCACCCCTGTGGCCTCATGGGAAATGTAGTTGATGAATGGAGAGAAACTCTTCTTGATTAAAGTGGTCAGCAGGTCTTCTCTCGTGGACGTGGACTCATGAAATGCTTGACGTCTTTTTTCTGTCTTTATTTCTCACATTTTTCTGCATCAAACTGTTAAATTTAGCCGAGTGTGTGACAAAGTTTGTTGCTCTACATTTGTGGGGACTCGCCGTCCTTATGAGGACAAAGTCCCCAAATGTAACTGATTACATTTTATGGTGAAGACTTGGGTCAGGGTGAGTCTGCAGGAAGTGCAGAGTAACGTTACCTGTGTTGGTGTCTCCTCCCAGGTGAGCCAGCTCCTTGATAGCAAACAGCAGGTCTTTGGGCTGAGTGTAGTTGGTCAACAAAAACTCCGTCCTGGGAGAGCCACTGCACACGCACGCATACGCACGCGCGCACACACACACACACACAGATACTAGTAAAGTAGGCCTTCTTGTACCTTTGAGTAAAAGTACTTCCTTCATGTATTCAAAATGCATCCACACAAAGTAAATCATTAAATTTAGGATGAAGACTGAGGTTAATGTTAGTCTCCAGGAAATGAATGTAAGTCAATGCAATGTCCCCACAAGTGCTGAAACGTGTGTGTACGTGTGTGTACGTGTGTGTGTGTGTGTGTGTGTGTGTGTGAGTGTGTGTGTGTGTGTGTGTGTGTGTGTGTGTGTGTGTGTGTGTGTGTGTGTGTGTGTGTGTGTCAGTCAGTCAGTCAGTCCCACCTGGCCTGGATCAGGCCTACATGTGGTCCGGTTTGTCCGACTCTCAACATGGCCGCCAGCTTGCCGACAAAGCTCTTCTGCAGGTTGAACCGTCGCTGCCCGATGTTGTTGCTGCTGTCGATCACCACGGCGATGTCCATCTGACAGTCTGCGCGCACACACACGCACACACACACATTAGCACATGATGAAGAGGAGCAGCTTTCCAGAACAATCAGAGATGATGTCAGTTTCCCTTCCGGGTGTCGTTCACTCTGCCGATCTCTGATTGGCTACAGCCTTCATCCCTGCAGGATCTGAGGCGAGCAGGCGGTCTCATCATGAAGGACCTGCCGCTGCGCCTCACGTTACAGTGTGTGTTAATGCAGATTCATTTCTTCATTTTAACTGTGCAGCTCTTTTCACATATTTTACCTGCTTTCACTGTAAATTTCCATCGTATTTTCATCGTAATAATTTTAACTTCCTTGTGTGAAAAGCTTCTCGCCAACGAACCAGTTTTTGATTCACAAAGTCCTGATTTCATTTGAACATAAAATCCAGCACTCGGTACCTTTATTCCCGCCTGTCAGAGCTTTCTTCACTGACGGCTTCTTCGCTGGTTTCTTTGCTGTAACAAACATACACAGAGGTCAGCAGGAAACAGGTCGTCACGGCGGCAAATCCTCTGAATGCAGCAGGTGTTCAGGTAACGGCAGAGTCTCAGAGTCAGTGAACGTTTCCACAGCTCTTATCATTCTACTGTTGTTTCTACTGTTTTCAATCATTTCTACTGTTTTCAATTGTTGTTAAAGTAACAAAACTTCCGGCAGATGTTTCACATCCAGTGTCCACAGACAGAAGGTTTATCACTCTGAGGCTTTTAATCTGAAGCATCTTTGCAGGAAGTGGTGACTTTCACTGACGGTAACTTTACCACATTTGAAAAAATGGTCAAATGTGAGTGAGAACAGTTCTTCTGTTAACCAGAGGAAGAGTTTTCACAGAGCGGACAGTTGACAGGTGAAGGTGACAGGTGAACATGGAGAACACGATCAGGAAACAGGAAGAAACACAAAACAGGAAACAGGAAGGAAACACAAAACAGGAAACCTCAGAAATAAATCCGTCTCTAATCATCAGATCATTAAATAAAGACCAGATGAAGTAAACAAAGTCTCATTTTAAGCACAAGTTAAAAGTATTTACAACTTGAGTTTGAAGTACAGATATCAGCAGTTAGAGTACTACACTGTAGTACCAGTAGTACAATAATGTGTATCGTTTACCTGGTTGTTCGGCTGCAGACACCAGAGCTGCAGTGCTGCTGGTCAACTCCAACGGGACATTAACGGGCTCTGCACACACGCACACGCACACACACACACGCACACACACACACACACACAGTGTGAGGAGGAGGAGTGTGTGTGATGCAGTTTCAAGCTGTAATGGTCGAGTCTATCTGTCCACCAGGGGGCAGAAGAGCCCCAGACGTGATGGACATGAGCAAACGTCGTCAGTCGTGTTCAGGATGAGGAGGATGAAGATCTGCATCAGCACACGGTGACAGAGGAGATTTAAAGGTCACACGGCGACGAGAGGAAGTGAACACAACACTGCAGTGAGCGTGAGCGGCCTCTAGGAGGCAGTCAAACACCGAGCGCACAGTCAGAATCGCAGGAAGAGGACTGAAGCAGGAAAAGTGAACAAGCGGACTTTGAGTTGCTGTTTGTTGGTTCTGATGAAAAGAATAAAAACGTTAATCAAAACGAGTCACAGAAGAATAAACCGACCAATAGAAAGTGGCTCCACCTACTGGTGAGGCTGAAGGAGGCGCTCCAGCGGGACAGGGCCAGTGAGTGGATGCCGTGGGCGTAGGAGCTGACGTAGTTGTGTTGTCCCTGCAGCTTGTGAACCCGGACGGGGCCCCCGGCCGGACCCAGCAGGCCCCTGCAGAGCAGAGACCGTTCAAAACAGAAAACTTTATTAACTGTGGACAGACAGACAATCATTTACTGTGATTCTGATTCATTTTTATTTTCGCAACTTCATTTTTTTATGTGCTGATAACATTTTACTTTCCAACACCTAAAAACTGATTCCAGACCTGTGAAGGTCCGCTCACACCCACATTTCATCTGTTAAACGTCTTCAGTGATTAACTGAGCAACGAACGACGTTTTTAATGTTTTTATGTTTGTAAGACGACAAAGGTTCTGAGATCAGGAGCCGAGCTGTGAAAGGTGACAGAGGATGAATGATCCTTTAAGGCTTCGTGGTCAAGAATCTACGAAGAGCAGAAAAAAAAAATCCATTTTCCTCATGAATGAAAGAACGAAGTGGAGTTTGTGTCGTTTTGTTTGATCTCAGCGTCTCTTTATCGACTTCTCATAAAAACCTTCTCACAACAGGAAGTTCAATAAGGCTGAAAATGAGAATCAGACTTCAGAGAAACACAAACAGACGAGTGGAAGATGAGAAGCGAAGGAACGAAGGAGGCGTCCTGAGGGAGCAGCTCCTCGGCCTCTCCTCTCGGGGCCCCGCGGCCCTCTGCGGGGGGAGCAGCAGGTCATTCAGGGTTGAGAGCTTAATCCCTCATCGCTGCACATTCCTGGTGGTGTTGGTGTTTTGTTGAGGTTCAGCTCACAGCAGGACTCACGCTGCTCATTATTATGTCACATCTGCAGCTGCTGCAGCAGAGTTTGATCCACGTGTCTGGAAATCTACACCCGACGCAGCCGAGAGACTCTGACTCCAACCAAACCTGCTGCACACCTCCATCGCTTCAGCCAACCTGTCTGACGGAGCTGACTTCAGCCGATCAGCGTCAGGTCTGCTGTCACGTGATGTTGGGGCAGTCAGCTCTCAATGCTGATACACAGAGAGGAAGGTGGAGGAAGGTGGAGGACGTTTGACTTTAACAGAACAAGAGACGGAGAAGAGACGAAAGACCAAAGACAGACAGCGGGTGTCTCACCTGTGGACAGCAGCTCCACAGATGTTGGACACAGAGGCGTAGACTCCCGTCCCGAACACAGAGACCCTCCACTGGGTGCAGTCTGGAGGACACAGCACCACCACCCTGTCCTCCGTCAGGTCGGCTCCGCGGGTCGCACAGGTCACCGGCTGCGGCACTGCTCAATGACATCAACCATGAAGTTTGACGTGGAGTCACATGGTCCTCTGGACTCTCACCACTGCGTCACTTTGAGACGAGTAGTTCAGGTACAGTGGGTGCTTTGAGCGTTTGACAGGACAGTCCTTTATTCATCTGCAGCTCAGCGTGCAACTCGTACCCGTGACGCTGCTTCTTAATGTTTGATGACCAACGTGAGCACGACATGAACGTTAGCATGTTAGCATTGACTTTAGCATTAAGCTCACTGCACTGCTGTGTCAGATTAAAGCCTCACAGAGCCGACGTCTCACACAAGAATCACTATGTTTTTACTACATAGTACTTCCACTTTACTCATGGCTGTTGAAACATTACAAAAAGATGAATTTTAAATCTTTAGCTCAAACACTGCACGTCTGCTATCGAGGAGGAGCGTCAGTGTTTTTGAACACAAAAAGCTACTAAAATAAAAGAAACTGAAGAAGAAAAACACATAAAAGTACTGTCATGGTAATATTTTCAGACGGTTTCAGTGCTGTTGATTTGTATGTGATATAGTGATACACAGAAAAACCTTTAAAAAGGATAAACATGACTCAAACTGGGACTTTACTGGGAGAAATGAACTGGATTTACGTCCGAGGATAAAAAGGTTGATTGTTTCATGACAGTATTCACGAGTGATTCACTGAAATACAGTCAGAATAACAAATGTGCTCTTTGAAAGGACGGCCTCGAGATAAAAGGAGCTTTTCATCTATTAGAGAGAAAAGACCAGCGCTTCGTCTGAATTTCAGACATTTTTACGATTCAGGTTCAACGTAAACACGGAAAGAAGTTCGGAGGGTCAACAAGAAGTCAAACAGGGAGCTTTAAAGTTCCTCTCTGATGTGTTTTTAATGGAGCTCAGCGGCTCAGAGGAAGACGATCTATCAGCTGTGACCCACACAGAGCGGTTAGCGGTTAGCGGTTAGCATTCAGAGTTAGTTTGAGTGACTGGAGGATAATCAGAGTATTAATGAGAATATCCTTTAAACCTTTTTGGCCTCAGACGAAACTGTTCCTGCTTGTGACCTGATGTTCATCATGTGGTTTCATGTTCAGTCCGTTCACAGTTACTCTTCAGATGACAGAAACTGATTTATGAATTACTGAAATAAAATGAGATGACCACAGTGTGACATCGAGCTTCGAGCATCACGATCGCTCTGCTTCCTCACGTTCTGGTGTGACTGAAGAATAACCTGCCCAGTGCTGTAATGAACACCGCCGCCTGAAGGGGGCGCTAACAGAGCTTCAGACTGTTTTGTTTCTTTGGTTTCAAGTTTTAATTTTGTCTTTGAGATCGTTTTTGTCTCTGTCCTGGTCTGTCCTCATGTCCCGGACACATGAGCTGTACTGTCCTTATGAGGACGCTCTTTCTTTGTTTTTCACGTCACCTGAACGCCTCACCTGAATGCCGCACCTGAAGGCCTCACCTGGACCATCACATCTGACCCCGAGCTCAACCACAGACTCACTTGGAACCTTCACCACAAAACTAAGTCCTGATCCTCACAGAGACCTTTTGCTTTAATTCACAAAAACATTGAACAGGTGAGAAGAAGAACAAACAAACAAACAAACAAACAAACAAACAAGCACATTTTCTTTGTTCACTGCTGTTTTTAAACTGTTTAGTAAACCAGGAGACATTTCACAACGTCTCCAAATGTCTCTGTTTAAATCCTCCTCCATGTTCTCAAGTGGTCAAGTTAGCTTCAGCAGCTAACGGCTAACAGATCTACAGCATGTTACAGACAGACAGACAGACAGACAGACAGACAGACAGACAGGCAGACAAACACAGACAGGCAGACAGAGAGACAGACAGACAGACAGACAGAGAGACAGACAGACAGACAGAGAGACAGACAGGCAGGCAGACAGGCAGACAGACAGACAGGCAGGCAGACAGACAGACAGACAGACAGACAGGCAGGCAGGCAGACAGACAGACAGACAGACAGGCAGACAGGCAGGCAGACAGACAGAGAGACAGACAGACAGGCAGACAGGCAGGCAGACAGAGAGACAGACAGACAGACAGACAGACAGGCAGACAGACAGGCAGGCAGACAGACAGACAGGCAGACAGACAGACAGAGAGACAGACAGACAGACAGACAGACAGACAGACAGACAGACAGGTAACGTTCAGGACTCACCACTGGACTCTGAGCCAAACGTGGAGGAGACGACGAATAAAAGGCCTTCAGAGAAACAGAGATCAGATTGACAAAGACGTCCTCGAGCAGTTTGAGGACCGCAGCACACGACTGACACACAAACACGGCAACATTTAACACGACCGTCTTCATCAGTCCACCTACAACAGGTGCACAATGGTCCTCAGATAACAGGTGAACAGGACTTCAATAATCAGCCCGTTTACTGTGATCACAGCAGAGACAAAGAGCTCAGGTACAGCCCATCATGTCTCCACCTCTATGAGACACAGAGACGTCTTCTGTTCCCCAGAGCAGCAAAGACACTCAGTCTTTAAATGTCCTCCAGTTGGTCCACAGACACAGACCACAGGGACGATTCAGTGTGTCGGCAACAGGTGTGCTGCTGCAAAGGTTTGGACGGTGTGTTTGTACATTTTTATGGTATTTTAAAGACAAGAATTCTGCACAGACACCGTAAGACAGACAGAAAGACAAAGTGAGCAGACGTGGACAAACTGTAACACAGGTGATCAGAGCAGAATACAGCAGCGTACCTGTGAGAGGCAGCAGGACGGACAGGTGAGACATTTCAGCACCTGAAAGACAAAGTGACCTCAGATTATTAGAAAACAGTCAGTAAAAAAAGTTCACACGTGATCGTCAACACTTCTGTCTGACTGTGACATCCAGTCAGCAAACCAGTCAGTAAACAATAAACACACGTGAACTGTACGCATGATCCAGAAATAACCAGTCAGCACAGCAGGCAGCTAATGGGTAAACCAGTTAGTAGCTGGTTAACCAGTTTAGCCAAACAGCACAGAATGAGCTTCAGTCAACAGTTTTTACACGAGACGCATGAACACTGAGAACGAAGTGGTTAAAAAAGCAGTAGAGCAGCTGCTGACTCAGCAAAACACTCACATACTGTCCAAACCAGTCAGCAAACCAGTCAGTAAAGAGTTAAAGAACATCAAACAATGTGCAGGTTAACAGTGAACTCAGTAAAGCTGTCAGCCATAAGCCGTTAAGACTGTTGAGCAGTCAGTAAACAAGTTCAGTCAGCAAGGACAGAATTCACTCGTAAACTGGTGTAAAACAGCCAGTAAACCAGTTAACAACCATAAACAAAGAGTCAAACAACATGGAAACTGATATCAGTCACCAAGCCAACATGTATGAGCCCGGATCAACAGCCAGTAAGTACGACACTGAAACAGTCAGTTAGGTAAACAAGAACTAATCAAGCAGCCAGTTAACACACACGAGACGTGAAGACAAAGAGTCTCCAGCAAGGCAGAAAACCAGTCACACAGTTAATTCAGTCAGCCATGAACTAACTGACTGTTCAGTCAACCAGTTAACAGTCAGTCAGTAAAACAGCATGTAAAACAGTCAACCAATCACTGGTCACCCAGTTAGTGAACAAGTTACAGTTTAACCAGTTGACGAGGATAATGCACAATACGAGAAGACACTGTGCAAAACCAGTCAGCAAACCAGTCACCCAGTCAGCACACCACTCAAACAAAACAGCTGCGACACCAGTCAACAGACCACCTAGTAAAGACTGGGTAGACTGGTTGAGTCAACAGCCATCATTCCACTAAACCAGTCAGTCAACAGACAAAATCAATCAGCAAACAGTAAGTAAACCAGTCTACCAGCCAATGGTCAGTCAGTCAGTCAGTCAGTGGATAAACCAGTCAGCAAACCAGTCACTGGTTAAAAAGGTCAGGCAACCTGCAAAGAACGAGCTGACAGTCAACCAACCAGCCGTAAACCAGTCAGTCAATAAATGAGCCAGTCAGTAAACCAATCACAAAACCAGTCAACCAGTTTCTGCCCAGTTAGGAAACAGTCCAGCCAGCTGTTCAGTGAACGCCATGTAAGCAGTTAACACATCATTGGTCAGTCAGTAAACTAATCAGCCACTTCAAACCACACAGTCAGTAAGGAAAACAGTCATCAAGTCAACCCTGATCTTTAGCTCGTGGCCTGTCAGGCAGCAAGTCACCGTGTTGGGATTTAAATCAGCTGATCGATCAGTCATCAAACCCAAGAGTCAAAAAAAACCCAAAACAGTCATTCAGTCCAACAGTAAAGATCTGTGTGCCAAACAAGCCATGAACGTCTTACTGACTGTTTGTCCAGCAGACGTCTGAGGAAAACTGTGGAGTTTTTATTCCCTGGAAGCAGCAGGCGGTAAGCTGCTGATGCTGAGCTGCTGGTGATCGCCCAGCGAGACGGAGGCAGCCCTTTAAATAAGCCCTCTCTCTCTCTCTCTCTCTCTCTCTCTCACACACACACACACACACACACACACGCACACACACACCTTACAGTTGTGATATCATCAGAGGAAGTGGGAGGGGCTTCACTGAGAGGTCGACCTGAGGGAAAGAGACAGAGACAGAGGGACAGACAGAGGGACAGACAGAGGAACAGAGTTAAATCATGAAAGTTTCCCCTGGTCGTTGGATGGTGCGTCGGTGATTTCTTGGTCCAGACAAACTGTGGTGAAACCAGTAGGGACTCCAGGATGGTACTGGTCTGGACTGAAAACGGTTCTGCACATAAGATTCTGACGTGAGTCCATCTGAGCTGCTAAAGATCACTTCCAAGTGGACTCCATCGATACTCAGGACCCGATCGGAAATGTCCAGTTTCTTAACCAGAAGGTTCAAATTGGTCGTGTTGCTGAGACTCAAGTTCAAGTCTGCAAGACTTCAGTGAGTTTGAGGTCAAGTTCAAGTCAACTACATTCACTTCCATCACTAATCAGACTGATATGATCAATTTTAACTGTTGCTAGTGATTCAAGTTCAAGTCATGAAGATAAAGGTCTGAGTCAGCAGTTTCACAATTTAAGAGTTCAAGCGGTTTTTTAAGCTCAAGTTAGCTCACAGTGGTCTGAGGCTGAGTCCCCCTTCCAAGTCCTTCATATTTAGTCCTTTAAATGTTGAATTCTGTTTAAAAAACACTAAAGGTCTGAGCAGTCAGTTCGAGCTTTGGAGGTTATGCTGCTCAGTGTTTTAGTAACGGCTCACATAAACTCTTAAAAACTGGACCACCTTCTGTTGAACTGGATTACTGACCGATAACCTTGAGGTGAACGTGAGAGCAGGACTGAATAAATATTACGTAGTGAAATATTTGAGCTGTGTTGGTGGAAAAAAGTGAATTTTTCTCGAAGCTTTTTCTATTGGTTGAAGGATTTCTGATTGTGTTGAAGTGTCTCGACTCGAGTCCACTCTGATAAAGTCAGGATTTCATCTCCACTTTTAGGCAGATGATGTGGTTTTGTTCTTGAGTCGGGACGTGAGATCCACAGCAGATCAGACTTTAACTGGACTATAGTAACCAAGAAGCAGCCGAGTCTGAAGACTCTCAGCTGATCTACTTTCCAACCCTCTGCTCATGAGCTTCAGCAGTGACAGAAACAGTGAGGTCGCAGATATCAGCCAATGAAATTAGTTCGTTCGGTGGTGTGTCGGGACTTACCCATAGGTCCAATTTAAACTGTGAGACCTGACATAGATTTCATTATCTCACCATGACCACGAAGGCCAGTGGAGACCGTCTCTGTCCACTGACCATGACCACGTCTGATTGGACCACACCTGACCCTCACCCCGAACCTCACCCTCACCCTGAAGGGGGCAGGAGCACGACTTAAGGCTCAAATGAGTTTTCTTTTGCGGGTGTCTGCTTTCAGCCCCGCTGGGATCACACCGCACAATAGTGTAATCACTTAATCTGGCACAGTGAGCAGATTAAGTGATTATAGGCATAAATTCTTGCTGTGATTTGGCCAACAGATGGCCGACTCCATGTTGTTCGTCAGCCAGTCGTAGCTCACCGTCTTACAGAAGTGATCAGAGGCACCTGTGACCTGACAGCACCAACATCACTTCTTCCTCTTCGCTCTCTGTCCATGTTCACGGTTGTGCAGGAGAATAATTCCTCTTTTTATATTGAATTTTTCCTGTCTATATTTTTTGCTACTTTTTGTTGCTGTTTAAACAATTCTTGTATCCTTTTTCTGTCTGTATGTTTGCTACTGCAGCAAAACAATTTCCCAGATTGGGATCAATAAAGAAGCTGTCTAATGTTCTGTGCTCTTATTGGTCGACATCAACGAACACTTCACAGAAGTGGTAACACTCTGCAGAGAAGGAGCAAAGACTCGTCAGTTGTCTTTCAATATAACACAAAAGATAAAACTGTCACACGAAAAGGTTCATTTTCACTGAGGAGGAACGTTTCAGTGCTGCTGCTCCTCTTTGAAAGGCGTCAGCTGCAGAAGTTCAACCATCCAAGTTCATTTCAGTTGAACTTTGGCTACAAAACCCAACAAAACACAGCAGCACAGGAGCTGCTGGAGAGAACGCAGGGCAATATCTACTCCAACCTCGACATCAACCACAAAAACACCAACACTCAGAGATCTCTCCTCGTTTAGGATACAAATGTCTGCATGAGCTCAGCTTCTCAGTCCAAAATGTGTTTCCCACACACTCAGTATCTACTCCTCCCAGAGAGTGAGAGCGACAGCTAGCTAACATTAGCAACAGTCCAGCTTCAAATGAGGCTCGGTGTCTCGTTTTACAGGCTGACAGAACACCACCGAACTCGTCCAACTGAACAAACAAACAGTAACTTCACTGACATGAAAACCAGGGTTCAGTTTAGCAGCTAGAGGTTAGCTTCCCTCACTCGTTTAGTCCCAGCCAATCAGAGACCTGCTGGGTTCAGTTCTCATGGCTGACAAGTTAATGCAGACGACTGACAGTTGACTAACCGACAGACAGAAGGAGAACAGACGAGAAAAAACTGAAAAACAGTTGAATTCAGCTGTCGTCTGAACAGTAGACAGCCAATCAAAAATTTCGGATAGTGGGGTGGTACTGGGGGGGCAATCAGATTTTCTGGGTGGCCCATGTCACCCCCCCAGACGAGGCCCTGCACCAAACAAACACAAAAACCCCTCAGTGTTTTTGTCAGACAGAAATTTGATCTTAAACGAGTTTTTGTCACGTGTTATCGATGCACTGGCCTCGTTCTGTCACCTCTGGAGCTCTGGTTATTGTCGAGGGCCGGGCGGAGCTCAGGGTCAGCTCGGTAATGTTACCGCTCAGAGAGGAGCGTACCTGTACACAGGTACACAGGTAGAGCAGACGCCAATGGTCAGGAATTCAACTTGGCCAGCTCCCAGCATGCGGCTGGTAAAATGAGAAGGGCGAAGAAAAAGTCTGAGGGAGGAATGTAGCTGGAGCGAAGGAGAACACCTTCAGAAGGCTTTCATGAGACTGAACATGGAGGCAGAGACAAAGGTCAACCGCGTGGTGGTCGACTTTGGTTTAGAGTAGAATATCGAAATAACTGTTGGATGGATTGTTATGGAATCAGGTTCAGACGCTCGTGTTCCTCTCAGGACGCTTGGTCATACATTTGATGATCCTTTAAAAAAAAAACTGATGGCGTTCAGCCTCAGAAGTGCTAATTATCAAAGGCTAACATGCTAATAGACTGCAGGCAGATACAGACAGACAAAAGATTTTGTCAACACAAGAGCTTCATTAAACTTTACAGTCCAGGTCAATGTGTGTCCTACGAGTACTGAGTACTCAGGTACTCGTGCACAGTTCTGAGTACTCAGGTACTCACGTACAGTACTGAGTACTCAGGTACTCATGTAGTAAAGACTTCTGAGTACTCACGGAATGATAAGATGTTGACGGGCGTCTCGACTGCTGTGATCTCATCACAGATGGTCTTTAGTTGTAATTGTGAGCAAGTTAGCATGGTAATATTAGCATTTAGCTGTTAAGTACAGCCCCACAGAGCCGCTAACGTAACCGTAGATTACATCAATGATGCCTTTTCAGCAGTGAAGAGGAGCTTCAAACAGCTTTGACTGAGAAAGTCTCCACCATTTTTTTAGTCCAAATTCAGCAGTTGATTTACAACCTTAAACTGAATTTTGTGTAAAATTCACACTGGTATGGCTAAAACTTTGGCTGTAGATCTCATCTACAGGGTCTCTGCCTGCAGTAACTCCAGATCTGTCCGGTCTATCTTCAGCTCACACACTGTTGCTCTGCGGCACAGAAGGTTAAACTGGGCTGTTAATAATCTTAACTTGATTGAAAGAAGCTAATGGATCTGCTGTGTATATTTTCATGGACTGACATGTTGTTATTACCTTTATATAACTTCTCCTGGGCTTTCTAATTGAAATCCAGAGCAGATGTTTTGTTTCTTTGCAAATCTTTTATCAGATGGGCGTCCTGTGTGTTTAGGGCAAGAATGTGATCTGTGTTTGGATGCTGGTCTCCCACAGAGCTGCTGCCCAGCAGGAAGCTCAACCCAAAATCTGTTCCCTCAGTGTGGTTCACATCTGAACACTACAGAGCTACACTGGAGGGTCAGTCCAGTCCAGTCCTGATGTACATGACTGTTGTCAGAGCCTCTTATTTAATATTTACTATTATACAGTTTTAAGTTCTCCTGACTGCAGACTCCAGGCCATGAGGGGGCACTGGTGAATGAAACAGGAACACAGGGAACATGCTGCATGATGGGCCATGGCTGCGAACTGTGATGATGAGTTTATATGAAATGTGGTGTTCTCCCTGAATGGACTGTCAGAGATACAAGATTTTACAGTCAGGACGTTATTACGATGGCGAGCGGAGAGAATTCAAAGTGTCAGTGAAGGCGACGCCTGCTGTGCGACACCAGCCACACATGAAGTCACTGAAACTCTGGGACGGCAGAGGAAAAGAGACAAAAACGAGGAAGGTTGTCACCGAGCTCAAGGAGCTAACGTTAGCTTGATTAGCTAGCTACAGCTAATAAAACCTGCCATTGACAGCTGTCGTTTCAGTAAAACTGATGTTTGCTGGCTTGAAATGATGAGCTGTTTTTGTTTATTTCTATGTGAAGGATGCACTGTTTCAGAGAATTACTAAAACTGCTGCTTTTATCATTGTAACTAAACTTGTGCAGAGACAGGATGATTGACAGGTGTAGCAACAGCTCACAAGGGGGCGGGGTTTAGCAAACAGTCCAACAAGTCTGAGCAGGTTCGTTAAAATCTGACTTGAAACGTGTACGAGGGAAAATGTGCTCAAGGGCACAGCGTCCATGCTTGGTCAGTACAAGTCTCCTTGGTTTGACTCTCTGTCATCACGTCTCATGAACGCGTCCTCGTCCACGTCCAATTCTCAGAGCCTGGATGGTCAGAGTGTCCTTGAACGCATCAACAAAACAAGAGTTCTTAGAACGGTCAGCTGCGTCTCCACGAGACGATAATGCAGCTTTGTCAACAGAAGAATAGACTAAATGTTGTGACGGATTATCTCTCAGGCCAGTTTTCAGGAGGAACATTGAACCCATTGGCTGCCTGAGAGGAAGGAAAACAAGCCGACGGCTGAATCACAAAACGTCCCCAGCAGTTTCTCAGAGTGAGAGGTCGGAACACCTGTATCATCTTCCACCTGGATTAGTGTAAATGCTCCAAATAACTTTGGCCTGGTTTAAAACGCTGCTCCCTCATCACCCGAGACGCCGCTTTCAGGTGGAGCTCGAGGAAAAAGCCACAGACACCTGATCTATGTGTGTCACAGAGTCCTCGCAGGACAATCAGGTCTTTGTTGAAGCACCTGAAGACCGGACACCATGTTATCTCTGTCCTGCTGAAACCTTGTATGTACAGCTTCAGCACTGAGCCTCATGACACAGAGACATCAGATCAGACACATCAAGTGTTCACATGGTTCAATAATACCTGAGATGGTCACCTGAGGTCACCGCAGGAGCAGGATGGGAGCCAATCAGACCTCTCAAAGAGGGGGCGGGGCTACGAGGCTGACCGCTGACCCAGGACTTGTGCTTCTGTTGTCAGCGGGATGATTTCTAATCACGTTAATGCTGCAGCTGGTGTGAAATCACTTTTCAGACGAGGTTCAGAGATTGAGGTTTTTCAGGAGCAAAATATTAAAGAATCAATCAAAATCAATTTTAAAGGGTTTTTAGCTCGAAACCATTTAAGATTAAACATGACAGACAGTCCATTCATTCATCTAATAATCAGAATGATCAATACTTAATAAAGGTCACCTCCTTCATGATCTTTGTGTTTTCATCACAGTTGGTTCTTTCATAAAAACTCAGTTTGTTTACTGTCGACCAGCAGCAGACGTTCAGATTTATGTGTCCATACTCACCATCGAATGAGGCCATGAAAATATTGAGTATTGTGCTCGCGACAGGAAACGTCTGGTCTGTGTCTCCAGAGTCAAACTGAACGATTATGGTTTAATAACCTGGATGAAGAACTGACCACACTTTATTAAAGTCAGCCTCAGTGTTAAGGTTCAGCTGCAGGTCACGATCATCACTTCCTGATAAACATGTTTGTCTTCTGGACTTTCTGTATTTGTAAAACTTTAACTATCATTCGCGATGTTTCCATTAACTGTTTCCACACTTTTAGGCCAAATTTCCAAAGTTTCGTGTGGGTCAGCAGATTCTTCCATCAACAACTTTCAGAGCTCCGACATCTGGAGACCAAAGACGTCCTGAGACATAGACGTGAAGTTTAGGACCAAAGTCTCACAATGTGCTTTGACCCACAACTACAAACTGACTTTAAAGCAAACTAGAAACCAATCAGGAGCCTCCACAGCCGAGCATTAGCCTGTTTCAAAATGCAGTTCTCCGACGCTGCCTCAAGAAAACTTTAAGTTGAAGTGGAGAAAGAAAGAAATTCCTCTGGTTGTCTCCATAAATGTTGAATCTTTCCCTGAGGATTTCTGCCTCCCGGTGAAGAAGAGGAAGAAGAAGCAGAAGACGAAGAAGCAGAAGAAGAAAAAGAAAAAGAAGAAGAAGCAGCAAAAGAAGAATTGTTCTTTATTCCGTCCACTCTTTGCTCTTTGGGCTGTAGTGACCATGGTCTCCTCCAGGAGGCGCTGCTGTGGCTGAGAAGACCTTTTATCTCTTTTTTACATAACACTATTATTCTTCCAGTTAATCAAATGTGAACACTGGTCGTATTAGCACAGTATTAACGAGTTTTTGATATTTTCCTCCGGCTGATTTGCAGGTTTAACGGGCTGGAATAAAACCATCACAGTCAGCGAGTGTTTCTGGACGCTTCCTCTCATCCAGCAGATAAAACCTGGACGCCCACGTCGAGCTGCAGGCTGCTGACAGTCACGAGGAGGACTTGGATAACCTGGAATAATGTGTGTGTGTGTGTGTGTGTGTGTGTGTGCGCGCGCGCTCTGTACACATGCAGGTGTGTGTGTAGAGTATCACAGCGTATGAGCGCTTGTCTGTGTGTAAGCATCGCATCGTGTTAAAAGAACAATGAGAAGATGGAGGGCGCTTTCATCACATCCTGTGGTTAGCGTAGCTTAGCACAAAGACTGGAAGTGGGGGGAAACTGCTAGCCTAGCTCCACTGAAGGTGAAACACCTTCCAGCGTGGCCTCTTTCTGGGAACTCGTGGGTCTCCGGCTGGCGTCACACTCTCGTACATGTGCTTTCGTCTCGCTTCAGTCATCTCAGTTTGGTGAAAACAGCTGAGAGGTCACAACATCCTGCGTTGTTTGGTGTACGATGAGCGTCACGAAGACGTCAAAATCAAAACCCTCAACTGTTTATTCTCTTAAAATTGAAAATGGAAAATATGCTTTTTCTCCTCTTACTCCTCCTTCGCTCCTCCTCAATCTGTTTTCTCCCTTTCGTCCTCCTCCTCTTCCCACATTGCTCCATTGTCCTCATCTCTCACCTTCATCCCTTCTTCCGTTCCTTCCTCCTCTTCATCACCTCCTTGCTGTCCTTCTCTACTTTTTTCTCCTCCTCCTCCTCCTCCTCCTCCTCCTCTTTTACACCTTCACCCACCTCCTTTTCTCCCTCCTGTTCTTCTTCTTCCTCCTCATTATTTCAGCTCCCAGGTCACAAAGTCAACATAACAGAGTCGACATCCCTGACACTGAGCTGGGATTAACTCTGTGTGTGTGTGAGTGTCTGTGTGTACATGTGTCCTTGTTTTTCTATATTTGTGGGGTCCCAAAACTTGAAACCCACTCACGATGTGGGGTCCAATGACCTTACGGAGACTTGCTGTCCTTATGGGGACGAAAGAAAAGTCCCCATAATTTAATTAACTGTAAGTTAGACTTGGGTTATGGCTGGTACGTAGTGGTTTGTGTAAGTCTACAGGAAATGAAATGTAAGTGTAAGTGTGTGTGTGTGTGTGTGCGTGCGTGCGTGCGTGCGTGCGTGGGCGGGTGGTCTCTGCACTAGAATAATAGCAACAGAAGCACGCGGGGTCTCACACTGAGCTGAACTGTGGAGCAGAAAGTCCTGAAATGTTTCAAAACTGAACGTGAATCGTCTCACTTCCTTCAGAGAATAAATCAAATTTTCAAGTGTTTTTGTGTCTATTTGGAAGAATGGAACATAAATGATT
This sequence comes from Chaetodon auriga, assembly GCF_051107435.1. Taxonomy (NCBI): domain Eukaryota; kingdom Metazoa; phylum Chordata; class Actinopteri; order Chaetodontiformes; family Chaetodontidae; genus Chaetodon; species Chaetodon auriga. The sequence continues at coordinate 799,695 of NC_135087.1, forward strand.
GTTGTTCAAGATGTTCCTGTGTTTTGATTGGGTGTCGTTCAGCCAACAGTGTGATATCAGCGTCTCTTCGTGGGAAAGCTGAACTGAACTCATTCAGTCAGGAGGGAAAGTTCAGCCTCGTCGTTCGCTTCAATCAGTAATTTAGACAAACAGTTACTTTGTTTTCTAAAATCAGTAACGACATACATCCAGTTCGGGTTTAATCAGTTAGACGACAGGCTGCGGCTGACTGGAGGTTCAACATTAGCTTGATTTCAGAATCGTAGCTCTGACTCAATGTTTGTGTGAACGCTCGTGATCACAGCGACTCCGACACGACGCGAACACCATCTCGCTGGGGTTAACGTCGCTCAGTCTGTGCGACACCAAATGACACCAGTCTTTGTTGATGAACACAAATCTGAGACTCTGACATCACCGCTAACACCTGAAGTGATGTCACAGATGACAGGTGTTAATGACTCACGCAGCGAAGATGACGCAGAACCACATTTTTGTTATTCAAAAAAATTCAAAAATCAGCTTTTTATCAGCTGTCGATGTTTGAAGTTCAACCACTGAAACTTTTTCATTTCCTGGACTAGTTACAACACACACACACACACACACACACACACACACACACACACTCTCAGATTAAAATGCCATGATGACATAATCCTCAGATTGATCTCTTTGTTTTTGGTGCTGTGGTGTTGGAGGAACATGGCAGCAGCGGCAGAGCTGTACCACACTGTGCCAGGCTGCCTTTAAAGTGATGGATGAAGTGTGTGTGTGTGTGTGTGTGTGTGTGTGTGTGTGCGCGTGCAGTACCACAGTTGTCCTCCTCCTCCTCTGAGTTGAGAAACTTTCCAGTCTGAAGGCAAAAACCAGTTAAAGGGAGTTCAATGGGGCGACAGATGAACCTGCAGGTTAAATATCTGATGTGGATTGAAAGCAGTTCAACAACAACAACAACAACAACAACTACTACTACTACTACTACTACTACTACTACAACAACAACTTATATTACTGAGAATAAAAAAACAGATCCAATAATAAAAATAAACCAGTGTGCAACAATTAATCCAATTGTTTTTAAAAGGAGAAGTTTTGAGAAGTGATTTGATTGATCTTCAGGCAGAGTTCAGATCTGAGGAGTCCCGACTGTTGACCCACAACCAGGACTGAGGAGGCCCACCAGAGTCCTACCTGGTGGTCAGCAATTAAGGAGGTGGGAGTTAAACTGTAAACTGACCAATGACGAGGCTGAACCTTCATCACCGTGAGCAAAAAATAAGGAGTGAAGCTGCTGTGAGAGTCGGGACTGCTGAGCTTTATTAGTGCTGAGAGGAAGAGACGGAAATACAGTGAAGACAGGAAATATTTAGTCCATTTACAGAGCAGAAATTAATATAAAACAACTGGAATCGGGGGGGGGGGCAGAGAGAAAGAGAGAGAGAGACAGAGGTTCACATCTTGTTGGTGTCCACATCACTTCTGGCCGAGTTGGGCGAGCTGTGGAGAGGACAGTAGAAGAAGAAGTATTCAGCTCCTTTACTTAGGTCAAAGTACTAATACACATTGTGAAAATACTCCACTACAGGTAAAAGTCCTGCATTCAGAACCTCAAAAGTAAAAGTATGTGAGTACTATCAGTCCTTAAAGTAAACTCCTGGTGTGTCAGTCAAGTGTTCCTGCTGTGTTAAAGCAACGCATCACATTCTAGAAGATCATCACGTGTTGTGATCCTGTCAGGCGTCCGGCAGGCGGACAGGTGTGGAGCTCACCTGTTTGATGAACTGAGCTGCGTTGAAGAGTTCACTGCAGCCGTAAACGACTTTCTTCCCCTGTTTGAACTGAAAACACAGACGTGATTTCATCGTGTTTCCCGCTGCAGGACGGATTTCACTGATCTGTAACCTTTCAGCTCATCTCACGTCAAATTAGACGATTCATCAACATCCAAAAAAAGACATTCATCAGACGAACGTCACTTCACACACAAGTGCTTCTACTGGCTGTCAAATAACGCATTCATGCCATGAACGCCAGCAGAAAACTGAGTTGATCACAGTATCTCGCAGCAGTAACAGTCGCAGTAGCAGCAGTATTTCGGTACCTTGGCGTAGTCCACCAGGTTCTGGTACTCGATGTAGTTTCCTCCTCCGACCACGAACACGATGGCCTGAAACAAACAGATCGACGGGATGAACCAGAACAAACTCAGTCCAGATGAGAAGAAAAACCTCTCATTCATTCCACGTGACGGACGCAGTACTTGTACTTCTTGTACCTGAACTTCTTTTGTTTGTGATGTGACTGCATTCATTAACCAACAGGTACGAAATCCTGATCAACCAATCAGTGCAGCGCTGATCGGCTCTCTGGCCTGTTTGCTCAGTTAAAGGCAGCGGATCAATCGATCAGCTGATGAACTCATCAGATATATTATTATTTTTATGCAGTGAGACGGTCAGTGAATGTTGAACCTGAATATTTAATGGAACTGGTTGCAGAGCTCCCTGAAAAACCACAGGAACAGTAAGTATAACATCATATGATCTATGTCTGCGTGTACTGAAGTCTTTCAGGCTTGACTGGAAACACGGCGTCACTCTGATTGAAAGGGGGCGAGCTGACAGCAGCGAATCATTCAGGGCGTTATTTATTTATTCATGTTCACGTGTGTCTCTTCATTTGGTCCTCTGATGGACAGAATGCAGAAAAACCTGACTGGTCTGAACCTGTGTGTCTTTTCTCGGAGGAACAGCTGAACGTTGGGTCTCTGCAGGGAGTCAAACCAGGACCAGTGATCACACCC
>NC_135087.1:807500-835000 GCF_051107435.1 Chaetodon auriga
CTTTAACTATTCTTTACTATACATTTCTATTTTTCTGTTTATGATTCTTGACTTTTACAGAACTTGTTTCTTTCTGTTTTCTCTTACTATGTTTTTTGTGACCAAAAAGCAAATTGTGTGGAAACCGACTTTGCAGTGAACTTGATTCTGATTCGCCGGATGATGATGTCACCCTGCTGTCGATGATGAACCTCATTGTTTTTGGTTTTTCATTGGGACTCCTTTGACATGACTGTCCTAACTCTGGTCTGGTTCAATCCAAATCACAACAGAAGTTGTCTCAGGACACTTTCCGTAGAGAGAAGGCCAGGACCAGACTCTGTGCAACAGCAGTGAGGAAAAACTTCCTTTTAACAGGCAGAATCCTCGAGCAGAACCAGGATCTGTGTGGGCGACCTTCTCTGTCGACCGGCTGGTAAATGCTGGTTGTTAACGATGAAGACCTGAGCTTCTTCAGCCTGTGTGTTACTGTGACGGCTCTACATCAGCACCTTAGAAAGCCTCAGTGGTGCTGTTTTCAGGAGCGAGTTTATCGTCACGCCGGCTTGAAGCTGTTGTTTCAGAGGCCTCTCTGCTCCCCCAAAGAAAACATGGAGGAACCATCACAGCATGTGCGCAGCAGGACAAAAGCAGGCCTCTGGATTTCTACTCCAGCCGGTGGAGGTGACACAGCGAGCGTATCGTCCTCACACAGCTCCCCCTTCAATAAGCTCCTGACTGCAGCTCAGCAGGAGCCGCCGGCGGATTACACAATGGCCGAGCCACGTGAGCGCGCCTCTACGGCGGCGTGTGTGGTTGTTTTTGTAGGACTGAAATCCCACATCAGTCAGAAACTCTGGAACACTCTGGAGACTCTGCAGCAGAAGTGGGGGGGGGGCGGGTGAGAGGGAGGTCTGAGAGGGGGAGAGAGATCAAAGGAGGGAGAGGAAGAAGAGAAAGAGACAAAAAGTAACAGACAGGAGGCCAAGAGCTGGTCGCAGAGGGAGAGGGATGACACAGATGACAGGAAGAGAGAGAGAGGGTGGCGATGGAGGGCGAGGGGGCAAAGCCGGGAGCATCCATCTCTCAGGTGGATGAAAGAGGGATGAAAGAAAGAGGGAGGCTCGTTTCTTGGCAGAGGGGAGAGAGCCGTCACGCCATCTGCCAGCAGAGGAAACCAGGGACGAGCCGGGGATCCGAAGGAACGCTTCGAACCACGGGCCTCGCTACGAACCGCGGGGCCTCACCACAAACCACGGGCCTCACTGTGAACCACGGGCCTCACTGTGAACCACGGGCCTCGCCACGAACCGCGGGGCCTCACCACAAACCACGGGCCTCACTGTGAACCACGGGCCTCACTGTGAACCACGGGCCTCGCTACGAACCGCGGGGCCTCACCACAAACCACGGGCCTCACTGTGAACCACGGGCCTCACTGTGAACCACGGGCCTCGCCACGAACCACGGGCCTCACTGTGAACCACGGGCCTCACCGTGAACCACGGGCCTCGCCAAGAACCACGGGCCTCGCCGAGAACCACGGGCCTCACCGTGAACCACGGGCCTCACCATGAACCACGGGCCTCGCCAAGAACCACGGGCCTCACCATGAACCACGGGCCTCACCGTGAACCACGGGCCTCACTGTGAACCACGGGCCTCACCGTGAACCACGGGCCTCGCCAAGAACCACGGGCCTCGCCAAGAACCACGGGCCTCACCGTGAACCACGGGCCTCGCCAAGAACCACGGGCCTCGCCAAGGACCACGGGCCTCACTGTGAACCACGGGCCTCGCCAAGAACCACGGGCCTCGCCGAGAACCACGGGCCTCACCATGAACCACGGGCCTCGCCAAGAACCACGGGCCTCGCCATGAACCACGGGCCTCACCGTGAACCACGGGCCTCACCGTGAACCACGGGCCTCGCCAAGAACCACGGGCCTCGCCAAGAACCACGGGCCTCACCGTGAACCACGGGCCTCGCCAAGAACCACGGGCCTCGCCAAGAACCACGGGCCTCACTGTGAACCACGGGCCTCGCCAAGAACCACGGGCCTCGCCAAGAACCACGGGCCTCGCCAAGAACCACGGGCCTCACCGTGAACCACGGGCCTCGCCAAGGACCACGGGCCTCACTGTGAACCACGGGCCTCGCCACGAACCACGGGGCCTCACCACAAACCACGGGCCTCACCGTGAACCACGGGCCTCGCCAAGAACCAAGGGCCTCACTGTGAACCACAGGCCTGATCATGGACCACAGGCCTTGCCATGAACCACAGGCCTCACCGAAAAGGCCTCCAGCTGCTATGAGGAGGCGTAGAAGCTGCACTGCACAGTAATGATCGCTAACGCCAAACTATGTCCGTAGGATTTATCGTCTGAAGACCATGAGGGTCTGAACCACATTTGGTTCCAATCCATCAACCAGATGTTAGTAGAATTCAATGAATGAGTGAAAAGTTTGACCTCATGGTGGCGCTAAAGGAGAGGTCAGAGGATAACCAGAGTCAACAGTATTCATGAACATCTGAACCACAGTTCGTCACAATCCATCCATAACATGGTGAGATATTTCAGTCTGGATCAAAGTGGTGGACCGACACAACGACAAACAGCAGCCCGGCCTGAAGTCATGCTGCTAGCATAGCTTTAAATGTCAGGTAAGGCTAACATGGCTAACAATGTAACTGACAGGATGTTGTGACGTTAATGCTAATTTCAGCCGTGTGTCTTTTGTGTTTGTAGGAAGTCAACCTGTCTGTCATCCGTCACGTCCTCTAAATGTTCACTGAGCCAGTTTTACTTCAGGACTCTTATCTGACACAACCTGAAGAACTGAACCGTTTTCTACTTCACTAAACTACATCAGATCACTTCAGGCTAAACGGAGGAAAAGCTGAGTAATACTTAGCTGCATGAACACACCAGCTCCACCTCTCTGTCCAAATGATGTCACTGACAATAGAAAACCAAGTGTTTTTATTGGAGAGGTTTAACAGTGTTATTGATGGATAGTCGTGATGGTGCGTTCAGGTCCTGGCCTGCACTCTGTCTCACTGATGTTGAACGATCGCCGACTGAATAATTGAGACAAAGTGTAAAGAATTATTTCTGCAGGTGTACGAGCAGAGCTCTCTGCCCACGGCAGCAGCTGGAGGCCTGGACTCGGATACCCGGACCGACTGCTTTTCGAGGCTTGAGGGATTTCAGGGGCAAAAAAAAGTTCGGCAGGTGTTCTCCGGTCTTGGAAACCTGCGGACCTCGTCAAGCGCAAACATTGAACTCCTGCTGCTTTGTTCCTTCAACAGCGAACTCCAACTAATAAGAATCCCAGTCCCTGTCATGTCATAAAGGACGAGAGGCGTTTTCTGCCAAACTAAACTGATCCAGCTCTACTCCTTTTCGAACCAGGTCTCTGGTTTCTGGGAAGACCTTGGAGCTTTGGCTCAGCCATCTTGGTTCTACCATCATGAAACTATAAATGTGGTGGAGCCAAAGAAGCTTCGCATAAAACCCGTCCAAAATGTGGTTATTGATCAGCAGCATGTTGTTCTGAGGACACGATGGCACGGCGACTGGAAACCATCTGTCTAAACCATTTCTGCTCCACAGTCGGTGATGTAAGCGTCCCCTGTGCTGGTTTAGTTTGAGCGTAGGTGAAGAAGGCCGACTGGGACGATCTGGAGGTCACCTGACACGGCAGGCGAATTTCTGTTCGGTTCAATTTGTCCAGTGACACAAAACTCAAGAGGAATTTCTGCAATCTCAGAAATCAACGGCGTCTCTACAGCGACTGAGGGGAAATCTCCTGAGACGCCCTTTCAGGTCACTTTGCTCACTGATGCTGACATTTTGTTCTCGTTGGCTGATTTCTCTGTAGCTTAATACGAACAGTTAGCTCTCATCAGTGATGTTTCCTTCTCTTTGATGCAGTTCTCAGCTGACACAGGAGCTGCAGCAGCGGCCGATGGGGGAAGTTAAACCAACGTCTGTTACGTCCGTCAAAGAAACGCTGATTTCAGAGCTCTTATTTTACGTTGTTGTACGTCGACTTACAAACGTTGTCTGTCTGTATGTTTCACGGATGCAGCTGGCAGCCATGAAGGTCTGTGGGAAGGTGATGCCCTCATTTAAAATCCTGTTTGCTGAGATAGATCGATTAATTGATCGATCGATTGTTTCTCCAACTGGGTAACAGCCATCAGTGAGCACAAAACAACCAAAAAAAAAAAAAACATTGTTGGCAGTCAGAGGTCTGGACTCAGACGGTCTACATTCAGGTTTGGCTTTCGCTTCGATGATTTTACAATTTCAAAACATAAGAGTGACACCGAGGTGAAAAAAACCCCCATCATTAAGAGATTTAGTGTATTTTTACAGATGTCCTCCATCTCGGAATCCAAAAAACACACTGTGGAAATCAATTATTAATATTTGTGGCTTGAATCCGACTCAAGTCACAAATCTGATGCCTTCAGATACGAGAAAGTAAAAACATTGACTTTGACTTCAACACAAATTAGCCGTGACTGCTCTTGAAATGAGTGAAGAGCAGGACACAAACTTAAAGTCGTGCTATTAAAATCCTGTTACGGTCAAACGGAGAGTCAACAGGTACGACGGCGTAACGACGATACAGACGGGGAGAAGTTTCTGCTGATATTTAGATTGAAAAAGGAAGTCACAGCCTGATCCTTGAAGGTCAGACTGATCAAACACCTGACTGATGGGCAATCAGTCACATGCTGTACTCCATCAACGACAGGAAATCAACTCCTGCGATTTTAACGACCTCCTGTTAACCACACGGAGAAACTGAAGACACTGAAAAGAGTTTTAGCTCAGGCTAACAGAGCTGAGGCTCAGGTGCTCCTTTCATCTGTGATTTGATGATGATGTTCTTGTTTTGGACCAGAACTTTTCAAAGTGATGCTGTGGGACTTCTGGAGACACTTTTCACGAAACTTGATAAAACAGGAAGTGAAATGCTTCCATGAAATCAGCCTGCTGAATTAGCTGTTAGCACCTCCTGTTAGCATCTCGTTAGCAGCTCACTCATAGATGTACCGACTGTCACGGGATCACTGTGATACTGAAGAAAAGGTCAAAGCATGAAGCCTCTTACACAGAAAGGCTCCACAATCATTCTACTGTCATTGATAATGATTGTTTTTAGGACTTGTCTTGAACTGGGACTGAAACTGGCTTTAATCTGACTTTAAACTCTGTGACACTGAAACCAATCACTCGTGTTCAGTCCAGCACTCTGAAACAGACAAACTCCAGATCAGCATTTTAAACACAGGACAGACTGAACAGAGAAGCTCACAGGTTTTCTGTTACTGAACTATGTCACAAACCTTTTCTGTTCTCTTTCTGTGACTTTGTGGTAAAACTTAAAGTACACAAATACTCCACACAGAAGTTGTCTTTGAAGGCCTCCACGTCCCTCATCGTCACACGACAACTAAACCACAATGCTCATCTGAATAAAACAGAGTCGAAGCTCCGTCTCCTGAGGTTTGACCCTGACGGTGCTGAACGTCTGCTTGGTTCTGCGTCTCTTTGCTCCAGAGAAGAATGAGGAGCATTGTCCCGCCTGTCTCCTCAGATCGTCTCCCGTCTTCGGCGTCTGTTTTGTTCCTGGAAGCAAACACGAAGCCGCAGGAGGATCACAGATTTCCCCAAAGAATCCCAGTTTCTCCTTCAGTGTGAGGTTTTATTTTGACAGAACTGAACCGTGGAGGGAAAACAAGCTCAACCACAATCCTCACGTCAGCGTCCCACCGCTGAATCATCTCTGCTCTCACACGGCTTCTAATGTGTTCCAGAAAACGCTCAGTTATCCCCATTGTATCCTGCTCGCTGTAACGACTAAATTTCCCCAGTGTGGGATCAATAAAGTCCTATCCATCTATCCATCCATCCATCTATCTATCTGTCTATTAAAACACCCTCGACCACCACCTCTCTCTGATTCTCTCTCTGAAGCTGCTGACACATTTAAAATAACCTGTTTTAAAGCAGGAAACAACCAAATTTAAAGGATTCGTCAACATCATCAGGGCTGCTCCTCTGGGTTTGACCAGATTGACGACACAACACTTTTCAGCACTGTAAGGTTTGGAACGTGTGAGCGTCTTTGAACGCATCGCCAAGTAAAGTTTTTAAAATCTCCGCAGTTGATGCTAAATGATGCAACACCAACCTTAGAGTCCTTTAAATGTCAAAACAGCAGTGGAGATTATTCAAAGCTCACCTGTCCTCCTCACAACTCGACTCTGTAAAACAAAGACCGGCAGTCTGACGGCGCTGATCAGCCTGATCGTCTTTGTGGACGCCAGGTTGATGGTGACGTATTTCAGTTGAACGATAATTCAACATTTTGAACGACATTTGAACCAGAGCTGCTGAGTTACTACTGATTTAAGCCAATCACTTCCTGCTGCACATTTCATGGAGAACTTGACATGTTGAAGTCTTTCTTGTCTCCAGCATGTCCCGCTGTTACATTTCTGGATTTGAAAATCCAATAAAACTGTTGGAAGGACACGACCGTCTAGAACACCTCTGCACCGTCACTTGACTGGAGCTGAGAGGCCTGAACGAGGACAGACAGGCCCAGATGAGAGGAACACTAAAGTATGTCCAAAGCCAGCGACAGTTAGCTTAGCGCCTTAGCATAGCTCTGCAGCTGAAGTGACCTCTGCTGTTCTCGCTGTGTGTCCATTAGGACGTCCATCGCTGATGTGCCAACTTGAAGAGAACAATTGAGAAGTGAGAGCCAAGCGGTGACGGTTCTGGTTCGGGCTGTGAACGGAGGTCTGGTGGCTCACACTGGTCCATTGTCTCAGTTGACTCAGTCAAACGTGATGACAGATCCAATAAGAGACTTCTGAGGACGGCTCGTCCACATCCAACAGAGCAGCGGTTTGGAACGCTCCCATTCTGGCGAGTCTTTAGAGATGCAAAGTGGCGCTGAAGAGGATTCAAAGTGAAAACGACTTCCTGAGCACGGAAAATATCTGGATGTTGACAAGAAGAAGCCGTTTCCTCCAAGAGCCAAAGGTTACTCATGGACTTTATTAGTTATACTCAGCGTGTTGTCAAAGCAGTCATTGTTAATTTAATGCTGACGAACCTCAAAACATCAAGTACGAGACACACCGAGCAGCTTCAGCGCTTCAACCTGTTCAAAGATTCGTTGTCGTGCTTACAGATAAAATGTGTTTTCTGATAAATTTCACTGACGGCTGCTTCAAATCAAACTCAAAGACATTATTGTCTGAGATCATTTTCATGTTTTACTGCAGCGTTTTTTAATAATTAAACACTGAAGTCCTCCACACCAGCTGCACCTTCAGAGCTTCTGCTGCAGCTCCTTCATGAACAAAAAGCTAAAAATACTGAAGCTGTAATTTTAAACCCTCGGCTGCTTCAGCCATTAATCAGTCTTCCACTTCCTGTTCCCGACATTTCACTGATGGTGGAAATGGGTTTTAGATGAAAGTCCATGTGGGCTGCACACAGACTGCACAGGACGCAGCGATACGTTCATCAGTGCATTCAGCTCTGCTTTGTTTCATTCAGAGCTTGAACACTGTGAGTGATGGAGTGAAAACACGGAGCAGCAGAGTTTTTACACGGAGCTGTGCAGAAAGCTGCAGCGCTGGCTGGACGCTGTGTTTTACCTCTGACGGAGGCTGCTGGGCGGTGACGTAGTAGATGAGGAAAAGTCTCATTTTGTCTTCTGGAGTTCCAGCTGATGAACACAAACATCCACAAAGTTCAGTTTGAGCTCAGTCTGATGCTGATTTTACAACAATAAATCAAATCCAAAGAACAAATGGCTGTGTGTGTGTGTGTGTGTGCGTGTGCGTGTGTGTGCGTGTGTGTGCGTGTGCTCATACCGTCTGGGTCACTGATGATGTCCAGCAGCGATTTGTCTAAAGTCGACTTGCTCATCAGTTTCTCTTCATACTCAAAGTAAACGTCCAGTTTACGACTCTGAGGACACAAAGAGCATCGAGTTAGTGTTCAAACTCTGCACTGTGTACTAATACCACTGTGTACTAATACCACTGTGTACTTATTTTAATAAGTCAGGCTTATATAGTTTGCATTCTCAGCGTCTCGTCTGTCAGCTTTAGCTTCTTGTCCTCTGATTCACTCTGTGTGTGTCGACAGCGTTCCCGCTCTGAGCCGTGACGGCGGCGCACCTTGATGTGATCGAGGACGGCGGTGGCGACGTTGGTGTGCAGGTCGATCAGTCGTTTCTTCTCCAGCAGCTCGGGCAGGGAGCTGCGGGACAAAGCATGAACACAGCAGTTCAGCAGCAAGCACCTCACAGTTCAACATGCTGGAAAAGACGATAATCACGCGGTAAAAACAACGTCCCCGTCGATCACACGCAGGCCGACTGAACGCTGGTCTCAGGCCAGCAGGTCGTTTTGGTTGACGGGGCCGAGAGTCTCCAACACGGTTTCATGGCTACAGATCAAAACCAGTTTCACTGGTGCAGATCCCAGAAGCCGATCACAACCAAAGTCCAAGCAGACGTCCTCTGGCTCCACGCTCATGGACATTCAGTCTTTAGATGTTACTGAGACAGCAAAGACCTTCACAGAGGGGAAACGACGCACAGGAAGTCACCTGTCCCACCCAGATTTATCCGATTTATTTATTCAAACTACAGCTGATTCAGACACGTCGCCGTTACCCGAGTCTTTGAACTGATTTGACCTTCAGTCGTTTCCGTCCAGGTTCCAGCTGGAACCGTCTTGGTCTCTTTTGTGGATGTCTCTGTTTCTCACGAGGAGTCCAAAGCTTATTTCTGTGTGTGCGGCTCGGCGCTGAGAGCAGCCTCTCTCTGGATCTTAGACAAGCAAACTGGCTGCTTGTTTAAGAAAGAAATTAAAGTCCTATCTCTTTAATCTGGCTCTTAATTTGGGGAAATCTCAGCTCTTTGTTGCTGTTTAGTGTTTTATGATCCTGTTTCCAAACAGTTTACTTTGTCTTTATTTGTCTTCTTTCTGTCTGCCGACCCCCCCGGCAGCGATGGCGGGCTGTGAAGAGGTTTTAATGTCGTGGCTGCTCGAGGTTTAAGAGCTACGACCGTTAGAAAAGAGGCTTCTGTGAGCATCACAAACCGCCTGAAGTGACCCTTTTAATTATCAGAAGTCTTTTCTGCCTAAACTATTCCATCCCATTCATGAGTGTGGGGGGTCAGCAGGAGGCGGGCGGCTCGGCTGGAGGACGACGGCGCCGGTTAATGAAGCGGCGGACGGGGCGGGGTCAGTACCTGACGGCAGAGGTGAGCTTGGCTGTGTTGTCTGATAACATGCTGATGGCTCCTTCGTCCTCTCCCTCTAAACCCTGCAGACAAACACAGAACAGACAAAACCAGATGAACCAGGTAACACCGTTCCACTCCAGCCACAGCTTCCAGTTCCACCACCTGACTGGTCCTTCAGACGCGACGCTGAAGATCCTGACCATGAAAACCTGGATCATATCTGAGAACAGGTCTGTGACCTTAAATGTGGACGTAATGATTCATGTCTTTGTGACTCAGATAAGAGACTTTGGAGGCCTGGTCAAGACTTCAGGGACAGCTTTGACGGGTCTGATCTCACCTTGGAGACATGGACATTGGAGAGGTGGACATGACCTCGGGACATGAATGAGACACGAGCTCATGGACTTTAACTGAACCGTGAACGTGACCTTTAGGACTCAAGGTTTGACCTGACCGCGTCGTCCACCACGTGGTGTCTCACCATGATGCTCTTCAGACGTTTGACCTCGTCCTCCTGCGCTCTGTAGGTGTCCAGCTCCTCCTGGACCGACTCCGCCACTTCTGGGAACGGACTGGAACACACAGACGGTCCAGTTTTAGACTTCATGGATGAACTGGGAAAACAGGCTTCAACAACGAACCAATCAGGACACTGGAAACCTTAACGGACGAGCGCTGAGATCCGGTGCTCAAAGCCCGTCCCGAACCACCGAGCTCACCTGCCCTTGTGCTTCTGCCAGAACTTGTCGGCGGCTGTCAGGTCGTAGCTTTTTCTGTTCTTCTTCTTTGGTCTGGCGCCGGCAGGAGACGGCTCCGCCCCCGCTCCCTCCTCCATCACCACCCTGTTCAGCTGGAAGTCCTGAAGGGAAAAACAGAAGGAACGCACACACATTTATTAAGACGTGGTCCACCTGTCGTCAGGTGACCTCTGGCGCTGCACAGCAGGGCTGTCATTGGTTGTTTCGGTAGTCAGCACCTGCAGCTCTGAGTCTGTTGAAAGCACCGAATCCAAAGACAAACCCAAGACGTCATCATCTCCCTTCAGTCCCAGAACTGATCCTGAACATAAAACCTGATCCAAGACCAGCAGAAGACGCCTGGAGAGCGCCGCAGTGCTGAAGATATCTGGGATGAAGTCCAGACCAGAGACGCTCTGTCCCGCAGCACATCACCTCCAATTACATCACAGCCAGTCCAGACGAGGACAGATCCCCGTCCCGACACAGGATCCAGCAGCGGATCACAACATGGCCGTTGCCATGGAGACAGCAGAGGGAGGCCAGGGTGGATTTCGTGTTGGATCCGGCCTCCTGCTGGGAGCCGCGTTCAGATCCTGACATGTTTATGGGAAAGAGGAGAGAGATGGCGAGCGTGCAGCCAGCGAGCGGCGGCGCTGCCATCTGGACCGCCGTCACCACAACAGAAACCAGACCAGGATCTGGATTCTGGATCTGGACGACCAAACAGCCGTTCAAAAATCCAAAAATGGAGTCATCAGTTCACCTGTTTTCAAAGGTAATCAGCGCGGCGAAGCGTGTCGAGCGACAAACTGGAGGGGGGGGGGCCGATATTTTTACTTCAAGTATAACAAGCTCAGAGTAGAACAGAGAAGCCAAACTCTACTGCGTTCTACTGCCTTTCTCTACTGCGTTCTACTGCCTTTCTGTACTGCGTTCTACTGCCTTTATCTACTGCGTTCTACTGCCTTTCTCTACTGCGTTCTACTGCCTTTCTCTACTGCGTTCTACTGCCTTTATCTACTGCGTTCTACTGCCTTTATCTACTGCGTTCTACTGCCTTTATCTACTGCGTTCTACTGCCTTTCTCTACTGCGTTCTACTGCCTTTATCTACTGCGTTCTACTGCCTTTCTCTACTGCGTTCTACTGCCTTTCTCTACTGCGTTCTACTGCCTTTCTCTACTGCGTTCTACTGCCTTTCTCTACTGCGTTTGTCCACCTCTGCCTGCCGGTGTTGCAGCTCTTCTTCATGACAGTTTTTTGTATTTTGATGAAGCAGCTTGTGAAAAATCAGCAGTGTCACATTAATTAGCCTCAGATGTTATTTCAGTGAGTCAGGTTTAATCACCTGTCAGGTAAAACTCAGCAGATATCCAATGAGGTAACTCCAATGAGGCCCAAAAACGAGACATCCCTGAGAGACTGAGTGGGTCAAAAACATTCTCCAAATTAAACATCAGTCAGTTTCTAATTATCAGATGTTCAGTGTTCAAATTTGGGCGTCGGCCTCAGAGCTCAGCAGTCAGGCTGCACACTGGACTCACATTAATCACTGAGCTTTTCTCCTCTGAAGGAAAATTCGTCCTGAAGGATGAAGGATTTTAATCGTGATGTTTTCACACTGTATTTGCCAAAGAGCGGTCTGCTGGTGCCAGTGTGTGTGTGTGTGTGTGTGTGTGTGTGCGTGTGCGTGCGTGTGTGCGCTGATGACACGTTATATAACACATCCATGTAACTCGACATTCCAGTGCTGTCAGTATTAACCTCAGCACCTCACCAGCTGACAGAGCTCTGGCTCTGCATGAAATACAGTGTGTGTGCGTGTATGTGTGTGTGTACGCACACGCACACACACGCTGCTGCTCAGTGAAGGTTAACAAAGGGATGTGCTTTAAGCCACAGACAGGTTTAAAGGTCGATGTCTTTAGAGAGGAGTCCGCTGCTCACCTCATCGTTCCTTCTCTTTCATTTAAAGCTTCAGTCTGCTGACATTCAGTTTCCTCTGTTCTCACACACACACACACACACACACACACACACACACACACACACTCACACACACACACACACACACACACTGTCCTGCTGCCACAAACACTCACTACAGCACCAAACGTGGATTCATCCACCGCTGAAAACAGCCCCAACAAAAGCTCTATTTCCTCCTGTTTGAGGAAATGACTGAAAACTACATATTTGTGAGGTCTTCAGTAGGAACCAATGAGCTTTGAGCTGAGAGCCACAGACAGGAAGTCGGACAGCACTGAGAGACGGACCAGCACAATAAAACTTACACAGTTTTGTGTTTACGGTCACGTTTTTTTTTTTGCTTCAGTAGAAAATATGCTGAGGTCACTCTGAGACAGACGACTGACGGCTCACCAGGACGTCGTGGATCAGCGCCTGATAGGTCCAGGTGTGGTGGAGGGGCGTAGCCATGTCCACGTTACGATCTGCCAGGACAAACAGAGGCCTCTGGAAACTGGAGGGACAGAACAAACGATGAGTGCAACCACACAGAGCTGCATTATGGGAAGTGGAGTTTCACATGCTTTACTATACCTGAACTGTCCGGCAGCCATGTTGTCTCCAGTGAAGAGACTGTTTCTGGCGTCCCGAAGGTTCTCACGCAGCTTCTTATCCAACTTCTACAACACACACACACACACACACACACACACAGAGTTCAGTGATGACAACACGAACAGAGAAATATTTGGCGACAGATAAAATCCTCCATCACAGAGTGAAATATGAAGATTTATCACAATAAAATAAAGTTTCTGGAAATTTGAAGAAGGATGCTGAACGAATCAGACTCACCACGGCGACCATCTCTGCTGCGTTTCCACGGGGACAGCGAATGATCGGCACGGCGCCTGATCAAAGACACACGTCAATAAAGACTCATCCTATCGAACGCACGGAAACATTAAAGACAACGAAATGACCTCAAACCAAAAAACAGCTTTCAAACAAACATTTTACATCCACAACCTGATGGAAAACTGCTGATTTCAGATCAGTTTGATGCTGCAGACAAAAGACAGATCTCACTGTCTCATTCTGACAGACAGGTCTGAAATTTAGGTCGACATGTCCACCTAGTGGACGGAGGCAGAATCACACCGAGACGCATCGAACAACCAAAAATCACCCAAAGTAACGAAGAAGCAGAAGAGACTGTCCACGATGGTGTCCATGATGGCCTCCATGTCTGTGTCCTGGATGTCTGCTCTGTTGATGGCTGCAGGGACACACAGGTGAGACACACAGGTGAAGTTATGATTCCATCTACACTGACTTTAATGTCTTTTTGGTCTTTGGTTTGTTTGGATTCAAACCGACCAATAACAGCTCATTCAGGACAGCACAGGTCACATGACTCAACTTGAGATATTTGTATTTTACTCGAGTATTTTCATCGTATACTTCTTCTCCACCTCATCTCTGAGGTACATGTTGTACTTTTTACTCCACTACATTCGTCTGACAGCTTTCGTTACTCGTTACTTTTCAGCCTCACCGTGATACGAGATGAGCTCCTTGTTCTGATGACAGAGGACAAACATGTCGTCTTCCAGAGTGATGAAGTTCAGGTACTGATCATACACCTGAGAGAGAGAGAGAGAGAGACACACACACACACAGCACATAGATTATATAAATATAGTGTGTATATACAGATTTATTAGATTAATTAACGCTCTGTATACAGATCAGAGTGACCATGGTGACCTTGGTGACTTGAGCGACGGCGTTAGCAGCCAGAGCGGCGCTGGCGATGTCCTCCAGTTTACTCCTGCTGATGGCAGAGATGAAGTTCAGAAAGTACGACTCATGCAGCTGATTCCTCAGGTCCTACAGGAGCAGAGACAGCAGACACGTGCTAACAAGCTAAACACTGCGATGACGCTGCACATCAGGGATCCAAAAACACAAGACAACCATCAGTCTTCACTGTTTACTGTGTGTGAGTGTGTGTG
This sequence comes from Chaetodon auriga, assembly GCF_051107435.1. Classification (NCBI taxonomy): domain Eukaryota; kingdom Metazoa; phylum Chordata; class Actinopteri; order Chaetodontiformes; family Chaetodontidae; genus Chaetodon; species Chaetodon auriga. Next base: position 821,512 of record NC_135087.1, read on the forward strand.
TGTGAGTGTGTGTGAGTGTGTGTGTGTGTGAGTGTGTACCTGGCATATCCTGTCGATGTTCTCCTCTGTGGGCATGACGAAGTAGATGGCGGGAACATCTGGGATAGGATCTCTGTCTGAGTGAAGCAGACTAACACACACACACACACACACACACACACACACACACACACACACACACACACACACACACACACACGCACGCACACACACACACACACACACACACACACGCACGCACACCATGCTTCACGTTAATGTTCTTATCATTAATCTGAATCTGCAAAGTAACTAAAATGATCCATTAACTGAAGTGAATTCAAAAGTACAATATTTGTCTCTGACACTGCAGTAGAAGTACAAAGAAGTAGAAAACGGAAATACTCAAGCAAAGTATGAGTACTTCAAAATTCTACTGAAGTACAGTAGTGAGTAAATGTACTTAGTTACTCTGGACAGCTGGTGTTAAGGAGGCGGATCGTGTACGTTTGTGTGTCTTACAGGTGCAGCGTGATGCCCATGTCTCTCAGCTCTTTGACAGACAGCAGAGGAGAGATGATGTCCTGCCCAAAGCGGTCGTATATCAGCACCTGCAAACACACACACACGCATGCATGCACGCACGCGCGCGCACACACGCACACACACACACAGACTTTTCATTGCATTTGATTTCAGCTGATTTGAATGTAAACGTCTTTAACTACTAAACAAACCAAACAAAGACAAACATGAATCAGCGTTTAATGTGAATAAAAACGATGAATCAGGACAAATCTGAACAGAAAAAGACTAAAAGTGACCAGACAAACTCACTGTTACAGGTTTGATATTCAGAAAGTATTTAATACCCTGATCGACTCGTGACTGTGTGTGTGTGTGTGTGTGTGCGTGCGTGCGTGCGTGTGTGTGTGTGTGTGTATGTGTGTGTGCGTGCGTTACCTTCCATACTGGCTCAGCTGCTGTGTTCTTCAGAGGAGGAGCGTTGAAGTTCAGCATTCGCTTCAGAGCCACTGAAAGTACAAACAGTCTTTTTTCTGTGTGAAGCGTCATGCAGGCGATCAACACGTCGACACGGTTATGGTCACGTGACTGACCTCCACCTCCACCTGCACTCAACACTGTATTCAAGTCCAGTTCTGACACAGCTGTACTTTACTTCTCCTACGTGTCAGAGGGAACGTTTTACTCTACTTTTATATGAGACTTCTAGTATTTACATTGAAAAATACACGATATGCTTTTATTATATGACGCAGTACTGTAGTACTACTCTACCCAGTAGTATGCACAGTATTTATTGGCCCTGCATTAACAAGCTTGTAGATCTATTTGTTGTTGATAAAAACAGAATACGTGAACTTTTACTTCGATTTTCATGTACTTGTAATGGAGTATTTCTAGACTACTTTTACTTAACTAAAGGATCTGAGTACTTTTCTAGGGTAAAAATATCTTCTGAGGTGTACTCCTTTTCAGTCTCTGCTTGGTATTTTCTGCACATTGCTGTCAAACAGCAGCTGCTTTGTTAAATGTGAAGCGCAGCTACGACACAGCAAAGTGTTGAGTTTCACGGTCAACGTTCAAAACTCAGAAGCGATGTCTCACCGACAGCAACAGGCTAGCTTCAGCTAGCTAACACTGACGTGAGAAAGCTAGTAGTAACGTTAGCTAACGAGCGCAGCGGCTGGTTAGCTCTGCAGTTAGTTACTCAACTAGTTAGCAGTCTGTTAACAGTCTGTTTAGTTAGAAGTCTGTAACGTTAAAAGTAATGAGGGGAAGTACGAAGAGTTTCAGTATCTGTAGTGAAACTGAATCACTGAATCAGCTCCACTAGCGGCTAAACACAGATGCAGAATAGTTAGCTAGCTGCTTAGAGACATGACAGTCCTCAATAAATCTCCTCCGCCACACTCAGGCACGCTTGAACTCTCTGCGGCCGTTAACGTCGCCGTCTGCCGCGGAAAGTAACCGTCAAAGAAGAAAGAAACAATTTGACAAACCTGTCTGCTTCTCCCGGACGGACGCCGCCATGTTTGATGTTGTTAGTGGTGACGAAGCGCCTGATGACGTGGCAGCAGCCCATCAGAGAGGAGAGCAGCATGAAGAGGTCTCACTCTGCCGCTGTTTCCAGAGACCAACAAGTTTACTGTGCGTCAATGTTCAAGAACGGAAATCCCCCAACTCGGAAAAAAGGTTTTAAATTGGATTGAAAGGGTATAGTAAAAAAGGAGGAATGGGTAGTAATATATTACAATATTTTCATACATTATCCGCAGTTTTATTTTTAAGGGGGTTAAAATCCTTAAGGGTCAAAATAAAATGAGAGCAATCCATTTATTTAAATATTAAAAGGCACCTAATTATTTCAATGAAGGTGGAAAATACATGCGGCCTGTGTGGTGTTTGTAAAATCTAAGATGTTAAAACCCTGATTCCAGAACATCCTGAACTCTGTTCTATAAAACATCAATAAAACCAGAATCAATCATCAATAATCAACCTGTTTTCTGACAGCAGTTTTCTGAAGTGTCTTTGTGTCCATGTATTGACCTCCTTCATCCGATCATGTGTTCACAAAGTGCAATAATCAGTTATGAAGTCATTAATGCTTTGCAATCCAAAATTTAAGACAAACCCTCATTTTGCAATTTAATTGAAAAAATAAGGGTGTTTTAAGGTATAAATTACAAACTTCCTATAATTTCGTTGAGTAAATGTTAAGTTTCTTTTAAACAGAACTTTGTTTGGCGAACACAAAGGTTTGGTTCTTTCCAGAAGAAAAACACCTGACATGAATGAAGAGTTTGGACTAATCAGGAGCCAGCAGGTGAGCAGGTTTGACCTGAGCGGTGCCTCCTTTTCACCCAGTTTGTTTCTCAAAATAAAGACAGGAAGCATCAGGTGTCACAAGTTTAGTGAAACAGCAAAGTCTGAGACGTCACATGACCCGAGAGGACACACGAGTGGAATCTGATCAGCGCCATCCGACTCCTGCTTTTCACACTTTGTTCATTTTCCAGAAGAAAAATATCAAAAAAAGAAGGAAAAATTGACAAACAAGAGAAACAAGCACAAACAGAAAATCTCCTTTAAAGAAATAACGTACAACAAAAATATAACTGAACGGACAGAAACTCTTACAGGCAAAGTTCTAAAACAGCACCATCGTTTTCCAACTGGAAAAGGCAGAAGACGTTTGGTCACACACCCTGAGCTGCATGTTTAAGAGCAGAGAAACTTAAGAGCTTAAGAAGCATCCGAACACCCGACTCTTCATTTCTTCTCGAAATCAGTTTTACACCAGATGTTTCTGGTCGGTGAAGGTGCAGAGAAAGATTTGTTCATAATGGAGACGGCTGAAGGATGTGATGCAGGAAGAAGCAGCCGGCTGTAAACCCGGTGACGGTCTGCACGTTCCAGACCGGCAGAAACCAGCTGCTGGAAGGTTTACCAGCTGGTTCTGTCAGGAGCTGGTGGAAGCCAAACCAGAGCCAAAAGCACTCGCACAGAGTGAATGCTAACGCTGCTCTGTGGCCGTGGATCGAACATGTTAGCCGTCTTTCTATGTGATGTTTACGGCTCTCTGCTGCCCCCAAGTGGCCAAAATGTGAAATCAATGCAGCTTTCGTGTCCCTGATTTAATGCTTTCATATTAAAGTTTGTAAATATTTGGTAGATCTGTTGTTGTATATTTTTCAAACACTCACTGCAGCACCAACCGTGGATTCATCCGCCTCTGAAAATAGTCCCCAAGTGCTCTACTTCCTCCTGTCTGTCTGATAAAAGCTACAGTGAGCAGCTGTTTGAAGGGACTGATGAAGCTCTTTAAACATGAAGCTGAACGTCTGTGAGGTGCTTTTAAACATTTATGTCTTCAGTAGGAACCAATGAGCTGAGAGCAGCAGACAGGAAGTCAGACAGTGTTGAGAGACGGACGAACGTGTTGTTGGTTTGAGTCTGAACGTGAGAGGCGAATGATCCTCGATGTACTGGACCAATCAGAGAACATCACCACACTGAAGCATAAAATCCAAGATGGAGGCGCAACACTGCATTAAGTCAGTAATCTGACAGCGGTCTGTTCCTCTGTGTTCGTCTGTCCTCGTCTTTTTTCGTCTGTCCTCGTCTGTGTTTGTCTGTGTTCGTCTGTCCTCGTCTTTTTTCGTCTGTCCTCGTCTATTTTCGTCAGTCCTCGTCTGTGTTCGTCTGTCCTTGTCTTTTTTCGTCTGTCCTCGTCTGTGTTCGTCTGTCCTCGTCTGTCCTTGTCTTTTTTCGTCTGTCCTCGTCTGTGTTCGTCTGTCCTTGTCTTTTTTCGTCTGTCCTCGTCTGTGTTCGTCTGTCCTTGTCTTTTTTCGTCTGTCCTCGTCTGTGTTCGTCTGTCCTTGTCTTTTTTCGTCTGTCCTCGTCTGTGTTCATCTGTCCTCGTCTGTGTTCGTCTGTCGTCTTTTTTCGTCTGTCCTCGTCTGTGTTCGTCTGTCCTCGTCTGTCCTTGTCTTTTTTCGTCTGTCCTCGTCTGTCCTTGTCTTTTTTCGTCTGTCCTCGTCTGTGTTCGTCTGTCCTTGTCTTTTTTCGTCTGTCCTCGTCTGTGTTCATCTGTCCTCGTCTGTGTTCGTCTGTCCTCGTCTTTTTTCGTCTGTCCTCGTCTGTGTTCGTCTGTCCTTGAATGCGTCACAGTAGAAATGTGGAATAAATGAAACTCTGCTGTCGAAATGTTTGGAGAAAAGAAGAAAACTCAGCTTCAGATTTCTACTTTATAAAAATCAAAGTGTTTATCTTTGAATGCAAACCATAAAGAACTTTCTGCAGATGTTCGGATCCTCCTCCTGCTCCTGCTCCTGCTCCTGCTCCTGCTCCTGGCTCCTCTAGCTCTCTGTGGGGAGGAGGTGCACATGGTGGCTGATGGCCTGCTCCATGGAGCTTTTGAAGGCCTGGTAGGAGGAGGTGACGGGCAGGAGGAGGTGTTTGGAGCTGAGCTCCCTCTGAGGGAAGAGCCCCTCGTCCCTCCACATCTCCCCACCTGGTCTGACCGCTCCCTTCTTTCTTCCTCCTCTTCCTCCTCTTCCTCCCTCCTCCAGCTCGGGTGGGGAGGAGATGACAGGGTGGAGGAAGGAAATGGAGGGAGGTGGGAGGAGGCCGGAGGCTTGGAGCCCCTCGGCTCCTGTGGCGAAGCGAAGAAGGTCCTGAAGGGAGATGGAGCTCCTCCCAACTGAGGAGAGGAGAGGAGAGGAGAGGAGAGGAGAGGAGAGGAGAGGAGAGGAGAGGAGAGGAGGACATGAGAGGAGGAGTTTACTATTAACAGGACGTCAGAGCGTAAACATTTCTGACAGAGAAGAAGAAGCATCAACAAAACCAAAATCAGTGAAACGTTTTGTTTTTGTGCCTCTGTGGCTTTTTGTCCCGCCTGACGCTCGGTCAACTTCCTGTACCTTCGCACTCCAGCAGGAAGTGTCTCCAGAAGGTGATGACGGGCGTCTCTCTGTTCAGTCTGTCCTCCTGCGACGAGAAGTTGATGGTGAAGATCTGCCCGACCGTCTGAGCCGTGAGCCGAACCGCCGTCTCACAGAAAACGCTGTAGAACACCGACGGGAAGAGCTGCACCTGGATCAGATTAAAGGACGGTCTCTGTGATGATGCTGATAACTATCAGCGTGTTAATACGCAGAAAAAAAATCTAACTGGAGTCACCTGATCGAAGACGCCCAACGTCTGCAGACCCGCCCGAAACCTGGAGGACGAGACAATACAGTTAAGACCTGTCAGGGGACAGGTGAGACGTCAGACCACACCTGCCTCTCTGCACTTAAAGCATGAATAAACACTGATCTGTGTGTGCGTGTGTGTCCACCTCTGCAGTGGCAGCTGCATCCTGGTGATCACAGTGAAGTTCACCAGATCCTCCACCAGAGCATCTCGCTCCTCCAGGCTGCTGATTGGTCGGTTGCAACCGGACAGCTCCAGGTACTCCCAGCTCGACGCCATCACTTTTTTCAGCTCGTCTACAGACTCCGCCTCCGCCATCTAAAATGGGCCAATCAATGAATCGTCAGTCGATGTTCTGCCTTTGATTACTGGTGATGCTGCTGTCCCCGTGTGTCTCACTGTTCTCCTCACCCTGCTGACTTGGTGGGTGAAGTGTGTGTCGGGGGTCATGTGAGTGACGCTGAGCGGCTGATTGGGCGGATAGTTGAACAGACACTGATACAGAGCGGGAGAGAAGAAGCCAACTGGAGGACCACCGTGAACCAGAGAGAGAGCCAGCAGGCAGCCGATGTCAAAGTACAGGTCCTCACGCAGAGCTGGACAGACAGAGACAGGGACAGACAGAGAGAGAGACACACAGACAGACACACAGAGACAGGGACAGACAGAGAGAGAGACACACAGACAGACACACAGAGACAGGGACAGACAGAGAGAGACAGACAGACAGACAGACAGACACACACACAGAGACAGGGACAGACAGAGAGAGAGACACACAGACAGACACACAGAGACAGGGACAGACAGAGAGAGACACACAGACAGACACACAGAGACAGGGACAGACAGAGAGAGAGACACACAGACAGACACACAGAGACAGGGACAGACAGAGAGAGACAGACAGACAGACACACAGACAGGCAGACAGAACAGTCACAGGGGACAGTTTACTGCACTAAGGACTTTTACTTTAATACTTGAAATACATTTTCCTCATTATAGTGACATACTTTTACTGAAGTAACATGTTCAATGCAGGATTTTTACAGTATTTTTACGGCGTGGCACGAGTACTTTTACAGTAGTACAGGCTCTGAATACTTCCTGCACACACTGAGATTTGTCGTGCAGGATGTTGCTGACCTCGTCCTCAAAGTACTCTTCTTCATGAATATTAAAAATTTGTACTTCATGAAGAACTGTTGTTAAGGTCAGCGAGGACGTCATGACAACAGGAAACAGGAAATGAGAGTAGGGGACAAAGTGGACGTAATGTTCAATGACTGAATACTGATTCCTACCCTGAGAGTCCAGCGCCAGGTTTCTGGATCCGTCTGGACCCTCAAACACCACAGACTCCTGGATCTGCTGCATCAGCAGCTTCAGGAAGTACTGCTTGGCTGGGTCGCTGTCCTGGTGGCTGCTGGGAAATGCAGTCTGCTGGTTGTCTTTGAACCTGGTCAGAGAGGAGACAAATGAAAATGTCCACAGGTGCAAACATGTCGTTCACACGTGATGAAGGGGAGCTCGTCGTCCTCCCACCTGACAGACAGACTGTGGGTGGGGTCGAAGTCGGCCCTCCTCACCAGCTGCACACCTGCAGCCAGAGCCTGGTCCCCACACACCTCCACCTGGACAGGTAGGGGCCCGAGCTGAAGGCCCAACACCTGCAGGAACTCCTCAAGTGATCCAGATCCAGATCCCACAGGTAAGGATGGTCTGAAAGAGAAAGAGAGAGAGAGAGAGAGAGAGAGAGAGAGAGAGAGAGAGATTAACTGTCAATCAAATTTAAAGGCTCATCAGATTAAACACAAACTACTTTCATATCAAACGTCCTGTCAGGTCTGCGCACCTCTTACAGCTGATGGAGGAGTGGATGGGGGACAGGTGGCGCTTGGACAGCAGACTCCTCCTCTGAACTCCACGAGGAGAAGCAACCAGGGAAGCTGGAGGAGACGAGCACAGGGCAGAAGAAACAGCGACATGACGACAACATCAACACCTTTAACGAACAATAACTGTGAACGCATCTAAAGACACCAACGTTTTCTGATTACTGATGTATTAAACAAGAACAAAGACTAAAATGCATCTTTCTGCTGAGCTTCGACTCTCTTTCAGAGACACTGACATTGAAACGCTGACAGCAGAGCAGTCCTCGGTACAGACCTTTCCCGTCAGTGGCCTGTGTGCAGTCGCTGCAGGCCCAGTCTCTGGTGTCCACCTTCAGCCCCGAACACTTCCTGTGAGTCCCTCCAGATCCACACAGCCGGCAGCGAATCACCTCGAACCAACTGAAACAACCAAATCTCCTCAGGTGAATGCTAATGCTAATGCTAACACGGGTCACTTTAAAAGACCGGCGGTCCTTTAACGAGACCTCCGCAGATTCACGTCAGACTCACGACGGACAGAACAAAACAAAGTCCACGCAGCAGAATCAGAACAATCAGCTGTCAGCAGAGAGACTGTCAAACCCACATTTTGGTGACCTTCTAACTTTTCATCTAACCGACTTGTTATAGTTGCAGCTGTAATAAATACTCCAGCCTCTGGGGGGAGCTAGTGTTGCTTCAAGCCTGTTAAAGTCTTCATATTGTGCACAGCTAAAGGAACCAGTTTCTGCGTGATCACCATCAGTGGACGTGAACACGGTGAACGAGGCGGCGGAGCGGCTCGTACCCGGTCTTGGCGCAGTGTGTTCGTCCGTCGTTGCAGAGGCAGGTGGGAGCGTCACAGCGCTTGTACACCTCCAGCAGCTCTGAATACGCGTTTGGCTCCAACTCCCATGAGGCATCTCTGCAGAAAAGAACAAACAGCCAATCAGAAAACAGACCTCATGTTGTTCTACCAGACTACCCACGATCCTCGTCTTCAGAGGTCGTTTCCTGTTCTTGGCATTAGGCCTTCCTGCTCTGTTATGTGTTCAAAGTCATTGTGAAACGCCTGCGAGCTCAGATGTACACGCTGACTGTGAACGCATCCTGAAAGCCTGTTCACACGTTCACACCTCTCTGGGATGTATATTCCCATCCTGAGCATCTCCGCCTGGAAGTCCTCCTTGTTGTTGCAGAGAGTACATCTGAAGAAGAAGAGGCCGGCACTGTGGGCCTGACGCTGAGACAGACAGACAGACAGACACACACACACACACACACAGGTGAATCACAGGTACACTGACTGGGATGTTTTTTCTAAAAGGATTTCATTAACCAGATAACAGTCAAACTATCTGCATGTCCTCCATGGTGACGTGGAAAATACAAACAGAAGCTTTGACGTCAGTCCCGTTACCTGCACGCAGTCCCTGTGGAACCAGCTGGCGTGGCACGATGGACATTTGAGGATGGAGTAGCAGAGGACGGGGCTGATGGAGTCCAGACAGATGGAGCAGGACTGAGGCAGACTGAGGTCTGAAGCCACACAGAGAGACTGAGTGGGACTGTGATCCGGACAGTACGACCTGGACACAAAGACAGAGGTAAATGAACAGAGGATCTGGATCCACTTCAGGGGTTCAAACCGCAGCCTCGGTGAGACCACGAGCCACTGGAGAGGAAGACACAAGTGTTTTTCTTGTGCAGTCGTCACTCACGGGAAGAGTTCAGTAAACTGGGAGATGAATCTGTGTTTCCTCCCGCAGGGGAAGTGGACCGTCTTCCTGCAGCTTCTGACGTTACAGCCGACACACGCGCCCTTCTTCTTACAGCAGTAGCACGTCTAAAACACACAGGAAACACATGGGAAACAGAGAGGAAACACACAGGAAGCACACACGGAAACACACAGGAAGCACATGGGAAAACATAAAAAAGACAGGAAATGCAAGGGAAACAGAGAGGAAACACACAAGGAAACAGACAGGAAACAGACAGGAAACACAGAACAAGTGTCAGGATCTGGTTTCATAGTCTGTTTCTAACTGGTTTGGATTAAACTTGGTTTAAACCAGTTTGACCTTCATCAGGTGTTTGTGTGATGAAGATGAAAACAAACATCTTACCAGTCGAGCCGACCGGCGGATCTCCTGTTTGATGTCGTCCACCAGGAAACCAAAGACGCCCTCGTTCTCCTGTCCTCGCTGGTAGACTCCACAAGACGTGAGCTGAAACACAGACAGGTGAGGCCGTCGGCGTGAACACCTGAGCACTCAGAACCAGGTGCAGCGTTGCCTCACTGTTAATGTCGCAGGACTGACGGCAGGATCACAGATGAGTCTCTCTCTCTCACACACACACACACACACACACACACAAGCACACACACACTTACCAAGCAGAAGTAGTGGACGGAGAGTTTGTGTTCTTTGAGTGTAACTTTTTCCCCAAATATGGCCGGATCATCATCACTGAACCTGCAGAGAGCACAGCCTGGAGACACACACACACACACACACACACACACACACACACACACAGGATTTATATCAACACATCCGTTTTGCCCGGTCCGTCATGAACTATAAATGCAGATTTAAGACATTCGGGCTGCTCGGTTTGACTGTGGAGGACACGTCAGCGGTGGCAGTAAAAGGTGGATTCTAAAGATAATGTGTGAAGCAGTCAGATGAAGGAGGCTGTCGATCACTCACACTCCTCCTGCTTTCTGGAGCCGTCTGTGACCTGTGACCTCCTCGCCGCCTTCTTCATGTTGGTGTGAAGCGACCCTGCGGGGACACCACCAGGGGTCAGAGGTCAAATCTACTGCGTTTTTACCAACAGCTTCACCGTTCATCACCACAGAAAAGCTAAGAAACCCTGCTGGGTCCACCTGCAGCTCATCAGTACAAACTCATAGCCTCTCCAGACTCACTGAGCTTCATTTTAAACTGTAGAGGAAATCCAGAAGTTTCCAAACAGACGAAATATGTCTGAGTGAATTTTGACGAAAGCGTGTAAAATGATGCACAACGTAAAACCATCACATACAGTCAGAGGACACAGAAGTCTGACAAAATGTGCAACTGAATGAATGAATGAATGAATGAATGAATAACTAAAAAAAAGTGTCAGAGAAAGGTCAGTACAATCTAAACCATCCACATCCATGTCTAAGCTAAGACCATTTACGCTAAGCTAACGAGTTAGCGTTATGTGAATATACCGTTAAGGAGTGATGTGAAATAAATACAACAAACAGTGACGTTACGATCAGAAACGATCACATAAATGAACAAAATATGTCCAATGAGTGGGTCCATTAAAACTATGTGGACAATATGTGAAAAAGAAGGTTAAAACGTACAAATGCGCAGACGAACGTGTAAAATTAGTTTTTAGGAGTCTGCTGAAAGCGAAACGTTAAAAAAAATGTCGGATTTCTCTTCAGCAGAGTTCACACAAAAGAGAAACGTTTGTCATGAAAATGTAGAAACTTGAACCTACTTTACATTCAGGGATGGAAGGTGTCACTTTGAGCTCATTCTCGGATCGTTTCGGGACGATTTATTCCGGTTGTTTGTGTTTTTTGTCATTAACGCCGTCGAGTTTTAAATTTCCCTCTTTCAAAACAAAAGGACATCATTTCCGCTTCCGGTGCTTCTTCTTCTGCTGCTTCTCTGCGCCTGGTGTCCCGTTTGGCGCCGCAGCGCCCCCTTTTGGGCGGCTGGTAATTGAAAGAAAAGCTTTTCTGTATGGGGGGACGCCTGACTGCTGCTCTGGCTGAAAAAGGAGAACACCTTCATTGACCTTTAAACCTTAAAGTATCCTGTTTGCCTGCTAACAGACTGTAATCGATATCTCTGGGATCAAAATCAATGAAGTTCTTGTATCTTTCTCTGCAGCACGAGAATCTGAGAAGCTCTGCAAAACACCAACATGTCCTAAATACAATCATTTTTCAGTGGAGTTCGGTTTGAGTTTCTCTTCAGTGTTTTGAGTTTAACCTCCAACCTGTGTGAACAGTGTCCGGACAGACTTCACCCAGCAGGTGGCGCTACAGGACACAGAGACGGGGCTGAAGGCTGGACGACCTGCAGCTACACAAGTTTATTTATTTAAGCAAGCAGATCACTGTACAGAGAAACAGAGATTTCCTGCCATCTGCCTATCATCTATTCATTCATAAGAAATGCAATTAAAACAGTTTGTGTCACAACATTAACTCAAGCTCCACTGACAGCTTTTTTCTGCCTGCGTCTCCTGGTCCTCATCAGCTGATGGAGCTGGCTCAGGTGAGCTCACATGGCAAAATAAAATAGAACAGAACACGTTTTTTCTTAAATAACGTGTAGTTTTAACACATCTAAAGGTTTTCATCAGCGAGTTTTCAAAATAGAAGACAATGAAAAAAACATTTAAGTCCATTTTTACACAAACACGAGGCTTAAAAGACCAAGTGGATCTCCTGGAAGTTAACTTTATGTTCGTTCAGCATTTACTCAATTAGACAAGTTACACAAACACAGCTGATTTTTATTCTGCGCCCTGTTTTCTGCTCTTTGCTGTCTGCAACCATTGATTTTCATGGAATTATCTTATCTTATCTTATCTTATCTTATCTTATCTTATGAAACTGTTACATATTCAGACACAATGCTGTTTCCGTCTCTAATAATAAACAAATCAACGCGCGTGTGTGTGTGTGTGTGTGCGCGCGCGTGTTGCGTCACAGAGGCCAGGGCGGTTCCCGCAGGTAGGCGCACCAGCCGCGGTCACATCATCCCACAAACACACAAACACACACGCACAGAGGGGGCAGTGTGTTGAGAGCGGCGGAGCCTCCCAGGTGCCAAACACACACACACACACACACAGTCTCTCTCTCTCTCTCGCTCTCTCTCTCTCTCTCTCTCACACACACACACACACACACACACACACACACACACTCTGTGCTCCGGTCAGCCTGAAGGACGAGCTGAGGAGCCGCCGCGTTTGGAAATATCGAAACAGGGAAGTTGGAGGAGCTCGTGTCAGCGGAGCACAGTCGGCCGGTCGTCAGCATGTTCAGCTGGGTGAAACAGGAGCAAGGTGGACGCAACAAGGAAGGAGAGATGTACCAGACGGTGACGGAGGGTCTGCAGAGCCTCTACACCAAGAAGCTGCTGCCGCTGGAGGAGCACTACCTCTTCCATGACTTCCACTCCCCGGCCCTGGAGGCCGCCGACTTCCAGAGCAAGCCCATGGTGCTGCTGGTCGGCCAGTACTCCACCGGGAAAACCACCTTCATCAGGTACGAACCACCGCCGGGGTCCCGCGGGGCCCCTGTGAGCCCGTCGACCCGCACCTGTTTTCACTCTTCTGCTTGTAAAGTGGACTGAGAAGTCAGAGAATCTCACCACACCACCTTTATCAGGTGTTAGATCAGTTTACACCCCCTGCACTGTCTTCATGCCAGACTTCATATAGAAATCCGCCTATTATAACCTCTCTAGATTGCAGGTGAGGTTACGGAAGTGGCAGCGCGCAGTCTAGGATGTCAAATACACATGTCGTGTTTTCTGGTAAATTCGGCCAACATTAAATCCACCAGAGCCGATCTGTTTGTTGGGATGTGTTTGTAAAGGGTCAGTTTGGGATTTGGTTTCTCGGTGCTCTTTGAAAGAAGGCGGCGATGGAAGCGACCCCCCCAAAAAATAAAACACTGTTTGGTGGCTTGGATTCTTGCCGAAGTGGTGAATGGACCTTAATAAATACAAAATATTCCAATCTGTCTTTAAAGTTTGCAAAGTGTGGCCAAATAACGAAAAGCTCTTAAATATGAAACTTTTTCAATGGAGTTTGGCAAGAGTTTTCCTTCAGGGTATTGACATCACTTAACCTTGGTTAGCTGAAAGAAA